>NW_019104033.1:754349-859246 GCF_001856785.1 Myzus persicae
CACACACACAAACACACACTGAGAAAATATCTTGACTTGTGTAATACCACCCTTTAATAAGAAGTATTCTATATAAATGTGTATATAGTGCAGTGTAAGACGTAAGTGTTTAACTATTGTGTTTTATGAGTAAATCACAACCGTTTGCTAATTATTACATTATGTTTATTATCAAATTATTGGTACTCAAAGAAAAAAAACGAAAGATAATATTCTTTAAATATTTTTAATATTAATTAAATGTATCATATTATAATATAGTATCTACTATCTATAAAATACTTATAGCGCACGTCTAAATGCCCAATAAAATAAGTACATTGTTCACTGAATATGTCCTGAGATAAAAATGATTATGCTAATGGGAAACAGTTTCATAACAATTTCAGATTTGCAGTAAATGTAATACATTTCAAAAACATCAAAAAGCATAAAACTTTGTTCAAGGCTATCAGCAATATTGACTACGATATAGGTTTTAATAGGTACCTATATACAACCTACCTCATACCTTGTACCTATATAATATAAATGAGTGAGATGCTATATGAAGCTTAGCAGTTTGCAATTGAAATAAGTAATGAAAACTAAAAATATTCAAAATATTTAGTAAGAACTATATTTGGGTAGTTGGTTCTTCATTATATTTCTTGTACAAAATTGTTTGTTTTGGAAGAACAAATCAAGTATAAACTAATAAAATATGGCACGTGTTACTTCAATTCAAATATTATATACCTACAATTGAAAATTTTGAAATAAATTGATAAAATACTTCAAGGCAAGAATGCTCGTTGTGTTCAATTTAGAATGTTTCCATACTAATATTAGTTATTAGTGTTATTACTATAACTTCCAAGTAATCCACGCTGTACGAAACTGGAATATTAGAATACTTATAGTATTTATACAAGTATTAATATTGTTTTTTTTTTATAAACACAAGCATATTTTATAAGTAAATCTATTTTGTATTTTTTCCTATGCTTAGAAAGTATAATAATACATATACATACGAATATTCTATATTTTAATTTAGGTGAGTCATATTTTTCTGAACAATATGTTTCTGTTAAATATGTATAAAAAATTAAAAACAAACATTTTAATATTATATAAATGCTCTTAAAAAATATACCATATACCTTTTTATTTTATTTAGGCTACATTTTTAGGCACATAGAAAATAATATGATACAAAGTACTTAACTACACTTATTAAGACGGATTAACTAAATAATTTAATAACTTAATTAAAACATTAAATTTCAATTAATGTATTTTCAATTTTTAGTTTTGAATTGTATGGATATGAGAATCGTTGGTCTTTACTTTATACTTATACAATTTTAAATAATATTTCCAATACATTTAATTGTGTTGATGTAAGACCATCGCTTTCCATTTTCGTCAGCAACGTTTAGGTGACAACACGACGCATTAAAATTGGATTTGGACCAAGATATATATTATTGGAGTGATTGGAACATTTTCAGTATCAAACATCCCGAACGCTACTATACTAAATACTTTTCATTTATCAAGTATAGAGTACATTTTACAGTTCAAACTTTTAAAGAACAATTTATTGTTTTCAATTACATATTTTTTGAGTAATTTATTTTATTTAGTTTACAAGTTTACAATTTAAATATACGATCGTCAGACAATGATTAATATAAATTGGCTGACTTTTTTAACACAAACTTTTTTATCATTAAATATATAATTTACAGTGCTCATTAAATCATACATGACCACGGTCATGGTCTCCCTCACCCTCGCCGTTTGACTACCACAGAGTATAGACAGTATAGTAGATGATTTAATTCAACCAATGATAATAAACTAGTACCTAATAAATGTACAATATAGCAAAAAGGTACACAATCAGTGACGTAAACAGGTGGAATTTTGGGTGTTTGACTCAACCCACTGTCTTTTCCCCTAATAAATGTATTGTTTATATTATTTATATATCAAAACCGTAAAAAAATTTGTTTAATTTATACTTACCCCCCACCCCCCTTCATAGCTATGGCTATACCACTTTACACAATATACTTAACATCCAACTCGATGCATCGACAGATATAAACTATTTAAACTGTATTCAATTGTGCAGTATTTAGTGTAAAAAGTTTATAAGAATAAATGAATGTCTATGGTTTTGTATTTTGTTGTTATTTAGGTATGTAATTCGTTTCGTATATTACCCCCCTAATGAACTGCAAAACCATAGACCTTAATTTATCTCGAGCCGAAGTGTTGACTGCTGACAGCATAATGCATAAACATATACCCCAATTTTGAACTACGTGACGTGGTCAATTTATTTTCTACTATTCTGTAGCATTTACACCACAGACTCTCGTACACTGCACAGCATTCAACTTATCTTAGATAAATTTTTCTCCCGGAATGAGGACACTGATTTTTGATTACGTAGATATTATGTGTATCGCACGACTTTAGACCTACGACATTACTTTGATGACTCGCTATTTCATCTCTTCGGGAGACTTTAGATAGTTGTGTAGATTAACATTTCAAATATGTTTAATTAGCACCCACGACCAGCATTTTGTTTTTTTTTTCATGAATTTTGACTTTTTATTTTGACATTGCTAACCAACAATATTAGATTAATACGTTTTTTAGTACAGTTACCATTGAGAAAAATTCCTAAAGTAAAGGATGACTACATAGTAGGTACCTAAGTAAATATTTGTTTTTTTTTTTTTTCATAAAACTACATCATTATTTCATTATTATTATTATTATTATAATAATTTAATTTGAGCTACATTAACAATATTAGGTAAAATACAATGATATAAAAAAAATAGAAGATTTTTTGTGGGCGATAGCTGATAAGTAAAACCGCAACCTCTAATGACTAATTTTACTTTTTTTATTACCTACAAATAATTAATATAAGATAATGTCACGTCTTTATATAATATACAAAAAAGTTGTCGGAGGAATTTTTTCATGTGGCATCCAAACAAAATATAATTAGGTACAGCGTTTTCATTTGAAAAAAATAATGCAAGTAAGACATACTCGTAACTATACGATAAAAATAACTAACTTGTGTCAGCAAAAACGTGTTATCTGTCATCTGTGTTTATCACTTGCAACTGATAATAATGTCAATACATTTCTTATGGGACTTGGCATAATATGATATCAGCTGCAAAATATTGTGCAATGGTTTGCAGACGTACATAATTATGAGTCCATGCTTATATTTTACTTATCTATATTAATATTATAAAAATAAAAAAAATGACTGAACGCAAGCATTGACGCCGAACCCTATATTATTTCCAAGAGTTGGCGTGTTTCAGTCGCATCACAGGTTTAAGGTGGGTGGGTGGGTGGGTTGTGGTATCTATATTATACAGACTTGTATTAATGGCTTTTTTTGCACTTTAAGATGATAGGTTTTAGCATTTTTGGCACAAGTATACGGCGTGTATTGCAAACTATACCTACACACTATTATTGCATATATTAAGTATACACCTACCCCAATATATAGTTTGTAGTTGGTAATATAAAATATACTTACTAATATAATAATACTCAATGAAAGTCATACAATACTGATTACTAGTGACAGGTCTGCTACAGTAGCATTTTATAACGGATTGCATTACTATTGTTTTTTTCATAATCTAAATCATTAATTTAATTAATTATTTAATCTATATTAATTTTACTTACAATAATGATGTATGTCTTACTATATATTTTTCTTTGTGTCAAATTATAGAAAAAAAAATCTTAGATTTGTCAACTTTAAGAGAGGTTTCTATAGTGGAAAATTGGATGTAGTTGGTACTTTTGGGAAATCAAAATAAAAAATGTCCAATATTTTTAGCCATTAGGTTGTAATATAAGTATATATACTTATAGGTATAGTGCCCAAGACTTAACCTACACAAATAACACAGAGTGAAAAAAATAAAAACAAAAAATAATATCAGTTATCGAAGATATGGCCGGAATTAAATCACATTATAAAATAAATGTCAATAATACGAACATGATGAGTTCAAATATTAACAGCAGTGACAACTTGATTAATTACCTATATATTAATTATATAGGTGCGACACAATGCATTATCGCATTTATCGTACCTACTTACCTACTGCAAATACTACTATATTGATATTCTTATCATTCAAACTGTCGAAATAAAAAAGAGAGAGAGAGGTATACTTTTCGCAGTATAAAACAACTGGGAAACTTTTAGGTCTTACATAGCGTGGTGAGGGCGGAGACCTATATTGGTTTTACTATAACGCATGCTTGCCCCTTTTCCGGTTAATACTACACCTCTGGGTGGTGGTAGAATAATAGGAAACTTCAAACACGCAGGGTGTCTATATTCCAGCTGCAAATTAAAATACTGGTGATATTTTGAACAGGTCGTTTTTATCGGTGATGGTTGTGTCGGGAAATTACATCGAAAAACCACGAGTGCAATAGAATAGTACCTACGGTATAATAATATGTCATTAGGTATACCGAGCTTTTCCGAGAATATATATTTTATTGGACGCAATAGCTATAATACAATATTTTACTGGCAAAGCTTTAAACTATAATTCTGAATCCATAATGGTTTTCCCTCAGTGGGTCACATTAAATAATAATAATGCACCATCGTGCAGCCTACAAAAATGTATAAAAATTAATTGATTATACGAAATAAATGTGTAGTATAATATGAGCTTGAAAATATTATCAAGTAGCCATACATAGGCTAACAATAGAGTAAACATGATAATTTTGTAATTTGTCGATCGTCGTCAGATCCAAATTTGTATTGTTTGTGCGTTTCGTCGAAATTTAAAAAATTGTCGCTGTGCACGGTGGCGGCGGGCATCACTGCACCAAGAGGCTGCCAAGAGTGTACACAAACGACCCGGCCGCCGTCGTCAGATATTTGCCAAATGGCAAACGCGCGCGGCGTACTGCGACGAATATATATATAGTAATAGTAAAATATATTAATATTTAATCGCCGAGACACGGTTTATACCGTGTGGCCGTGTGGCCGTACGGTTGGCCACACTGGACCTCTCGTACTGCGGTGGCGGCGGCCGGAAGGCCGGTCGGCGGCGGGCGGCGGCGGCGGACCGAGCTATATAGCGATCGTGCGGGGGAGGTGACGGGAGCGCGCGACGCGAACTCTGGCGTGACGACCGGGGAACCCCATCGATCCGGGGGGCTGAAGTGCCGCGCGGGTGGGTGCCGGGTAGAGGGTGGTGGGTAGCGCGGCGTAGCGCGTCCGCACGGCGTTTTGCGGCGTTGGCGGCGGCGCCACCCGCACAATTCGGCCTGGCCACACACTGTCGCACCGCCACACACAGTGTGCGTTTCGCGTCGCCGCCTGTTACCCCGTAGACCGTAGTCCTCCGACACGACCGCAGCCGGCCGCCCGCAGACATGTCATACAGCGGCAACCGGCGTGGACGGACCGACAGCTGCTGCAGTCTGTGCTGCAGAGGTCTGACGTGAAAACGACCGGCGACTCGCACTGCACCGGAACGCGGCTACGGCAACGGCGACCGCGGAGGCGGCGTCGGCGGCGGCGGCAGTAGTGGCAGCAGCGGTGGTGACGACGACGACGACGACGACTGCGGCGGCGGTGGCGGTGGCAGTGGCAGCGGCAGTGACACCGTCAGTGGCAGTGGCAGTGGCAGAACGGCTGCTCAGAGGCTCCGGCACACGCACACCCGTGCAGGTAATACGCTCATCGCCTTACTTACACGGTACCTCACTTAAACGAGCGCCTTCAGTCCCCAATTTATAATAATATTACATTATGCAGTGGCCGGTATCGACGGGAGGTCAGCGGTGTGTGTCATTATCATGATTTGTTCGTGCAGTGTTATCGACAAATACGAATGTCTTTCGTTATTTAGGTACTTACGATAATTTCCTCGTTATATGTCAAGTTTATACCCACCATTGATCAATTAATACTTCTACCTTCGTCTTGATGAAGCATAAAATAATATTTTAATAATCACGTGTTGTGATCCCCTACTTTACCTAAAATCGTTACAGTTCACAATATTATAATTTTATAAATACAATATGTATGTGATGTTATGATCCAACAACTATAGTATAATATGCGTGTAGTATACGAGTTCCCTACCTATTCGTGTCCCAAACACGTGTCGTGGAAAATACGCCATTCGTCAGCCCACCCCGGTAAGTCGTAACGCTTTGACGACGTGACGTGGGTATCGAATTCGGAGCCCACGATTTCGTCTTTTCATTCACCTTTTCTGTTCGGTTATGTATTGTCGTTATGGCATATGGTTCGTGTCCATGCCCTAGCTTATGCACCTAATATATAATTAATGCTTCGTTGCATATTATAGTATGAATTCAAAATAATATTATGATGACCTACATCCCGACAAGACCTTTTTTTCGTGTAAAACCATTGCGCTTCGCGCTCAGGACAACCGATGCCGTTGCTGATGTGATCTGGTGAGCTTGAGAGGGCGACGACAAGGAGACAACCCTCTCGAGGGTGAACTGTTTGCGCAGTTCGATAAGGTTATATTGAAATAATACACTGTAATCGTTAAGACGAGAAAATATTATGCCACAAGACCCTATAATGAACACCTCTTACACGCTTGAGTGACACAACCATTATCTGCGTTTGGGGATTTCACTGCGTGTTATTCACTGTCATATATAGTGTCATATTGACTTAGCAATATTATTACGCATTTACGCATATTGCTCTCATGATCCACTGTTACGTAAATAATAAATTACCAACCGTCGTGTACAGAACGCATGCTTCAAGTGGACTTTTAAGCTTTATGTGCTGAAAGGAGCGCATTATCGGTATCACAATGTGTGGTTTCTTTCTGAAAATATCTGGTGGAGGAGAAAGAGGAGGAGGAGAGAGAAAAAACACATAAAACATTTCTTTCAACTTGTAGTCACCTAGCTAATAATACATTATGTCGATTGTATATCTTTGAATTTACGATTTGCATTACTGATAGTGATTAAATAATACATTTAATACTATAAAATAATAATTATATAATACTATATTAGACTGTTTAAAACTAATTAAATATTTTAATTATTTTTCGGTGTTGTAGAGTACCTATATTTTTAATTTTGATACTAATTAACTTATTATGAACAATTATAAATTATAATGATATAATATAATATAATTTTTATCATTATTATTATTATTATTATTGGGTTTCTATTATGACATTTGTATTCTTTTGGTTCAAATAATCGGTTATTCTCATAAATAATAATTATTATAAAATATTGTGTTCATTTAATATAGTTATAAACTATGTAGTTATAATCTTATAAATCATAATCCAACGTTATCTATATGGATATATACGACTATACATCATAATATATAGAGGTTGAGACGTGAGGGATAAGGCTTTTCTGGTTTTATTAAAAGCGCCAACGAGTGGTTTAGGTACTTATATAACTTCCATAGTTCTCTTTTTGTTATTTTCTCGGAAAATACACGTAAAACCAGCTCTTTATAAAATAAATTATACCATACTGCCATATCGGTGCTTAATTATTAAAAGAAAAAACGCATAATTGTAAAATCAATAGCTCACTCCCCCCACTTAGTATCTGAAATATATTATATCTAATAACTTACAAGTCACCTATTTATAAGTTATAACATAATAATATGATTTATACTGATTCGTCCACATTATAAATATATCTATAAAGTAGTTAAGTACCTACGCATATGTTTTCATACATTTTAACTACCTATTAGTTTGTATCAATTTCAGTAATGTGAAACTGTTTTCCCATGTGGGCTCATGTAATGCTTCAATATGTTAAATAATATTCAGGTCAGAGCAATAGCAGTAAACTAAGGTGACTAAACTTTAGCAACTTTTAATGCTATTGATTTATAGAAATGGTGAATTCGGACCTCATCATATTATGTTTGTGTCAAATAGATGACTTATTTTCATAAATATTTCTATGGTTTTCATAGACATTTGGCAATTAGTATTGATTAGATAAAATTGTTCAAAATGTGTATGACAAAAAATTAATACAATTAAACACATCATACACGTCAAGATGACGATTGGCTTTGGAGTTTGGATACTTAAACAATTGTTATACTTGGTGCCAATGTTTTAATTTATAGAATTGATGAAAATATTCAATATTCTTACAAAATATAAATGTATAATATTATTATTATTAAAAAAACGAGTGCGTATAGTTTCTTAAAAATTATATTATATACTTATAGCTACTTAATAATTTATAGACTTACAGTTTAATTACCGGGTCAAATATCTTAATTTTGTCATCGATGGATGATTGCATAATATAAGTTGATATATTAACAATACAGGCTATTAGCTATTTATAGTAATTGTAATTAATCATAATAATATGTCGAAGGATATATTTGCCATGTGCTAAAAGGATATTTCAATTAAACTTCATAAAGGAGTGTTTAACAACTCATTTTATAACTGGCTGTAATGTGTATAGTAATTAATTATTGTGCTTGTGATTGTAATGATTCAAATCAATATTTTCAAAAACATTTTGAATACCATTATATCAAGTAGAACATAGTAGTGTAATTTGTTCATGCCCGGCTTAGTCTGATTTTTAAACCTTTTATTAAAATCATTATTATTTGTATTATGCCATAGTTACATCTTTAGAAGAAAAAATATATAATATAAAAAATAATACATTATCAATATGACAATATTATAAGACATTACGAGCTATATCAAAATAAATCCAATTGAAATACCACTTTCGGGAATCGTAGCCACCGCATAAAATTGACAGAGAATAATCGAATATAATTAGGTACCAAACGCAACCACTAATAATTGTGATTTGTGAGTAAAGGATGTCAAGATGTCAAGAGTGACTTAGGCATTTGTTTAAAATTTGATTTGACTTTATTATAACTTTATTTTTTTCTATACAATATACATATTTATTGTTTATTTCATTTTAACAATAATAATATATGACAAGTAAATTAATTTAAGTCAAATTACAAGATGATTTTAAAAATCTGTTACTATCTATGTATCAGTTTGCCACTGAGTGACCGTCAGTTGTACTATAATATTTATTATTTCCTATGAACCGTTACAAGACGTTCATACACTAGACTAAAATACACTTAAGATACCCAAATACAGAGAAACGGTAGTATCTTTGAATTATACATTATGACACCAACCACTAAAGCATTAAATAAAACAAATAAAAATCATTACAAATTATTTATCAAAAATTCGCTTTATATTATATTAATAATATATACTATACCCGTATAATATAAAATATAATATGAAAAAACATCGGGAAGGGGTGAGTCCGTGACTCTGGTGCTCTATGGCACTGTTGAATACAATAATACATAGAACATTATATATTTTTATTGAAATTTTAAAGAAATAGTGTTATCCATTTAGTATTTTCTTGTGATTTAGATGGAAGAGGTGGATATTTTATTAATTTTACAGGAATAGAATTAGAAACAAGTTTGCCATGATTAAAATAAAAATTGCTCAGTGCAATGTAATTTACTGAACAAAGTTATATCATTATTTTGGAAGCAAACATTTTGTATTTACACAATTTTCGTAAAAATGTATCAACAACGCAACTATATATGATTTATACAGTTAGATAAACAGTTTGATTCATTGTTGCTTTTATAATTATTTGTATATCTTTTTAAAGTAACCATATATCCAGTATCAATTCAAATATGATAAAATGATTTGAGTGATTTGACATAATATGTCCATGAACATGAAGCGTGTCAACCACCAAATAAAGTATGTCACTGAAACAGGAACGTCCTCAGTGTTAAAATGTACGATTTAATTTGTGTAGGTGCCATCATTTTTATTTATAAACATACAATTTATTTCCTGCATATTTTATTTACCTTTGAATATTATTTTTTAACGAAATAATGTTGATAGTTTTTGTTGTGACAAAATGCAATGTTCTTATAGTTGTGACTTGAAGATAATGATTTTTTGGCCGTTGAAAAATAAAACCGTTTATTATAGTTACATTATATTTATACTATTTACAGTTGAAAGGATGTATGGATCGTTGGGTATTCAAAACACATAACAGTCTTTAACTAAACAACTATCAAATCGTCCAGTTTGTTAACAGTGGTTAAGCATTGTGCAATATAATCCTTAATCGATTTTAATCACTATATGTTTAATGAGTTGACATTATTACACGCATATATGTATAATACAATAGCCAATAGTAAGTCTTTATAAGTTTAAAATCCATTATGTGTTAAATATGTGAAACAGAAAAGCAATAAGTACGCATATGAATTACGCGCACACAAGCGCGTTTTTGTCATTTGAATGATTTCTTTAGAATTTGTCTACACGGGGGTATATAATGGAACTTGAAAGTAGTTAATATTTTATTTAATGTATTCTAGGATGTCACGGTCAGGAATTTTGCTGACGTCTTTTTAAAAATATAAAATATGCTGGTGCCGATGGCGTGAACATTGATAAAAAATAAAGTAGATACTTGTATTATGTGCAGCAAAAACAGTATCGTTTCAGATAAATAAGAAATTTGTAATTTAAATACAACGCACATTGAAAGCACGGATAATGCACATTCAATGTAGAAGATTTTACTGCGACTGTTTAAACAGTTTGAACTCCTGATAATTATTAATAATTTATTTTTTGAAAAATTGGAGAAAAAAAAGTATTGATTATGAACAATAGCTTTTAACACGTATAATATCCGTATGACGTATTAGGTCACCTTTGCATATATATAGCTACCTACCTACCTATTACCGGGATTAATAATATAAATATAACGATAAACTACACAAAACGTATAATAATATCTATATAAAAATAATAAACTATTAATAACCAATAGGTACGATTTTAGATCCAAAAAATTCAGTATTTTTCAAGAAAATAGGAAAAAAACAGTATACAAAAAAGATATGAACTATTTTTGGAAAATCTACAGCGAAATCCTCTCAAGAAACAGCAAATACACTTGCTAAATTACATGGTTTTATGTAGTTTATAGACCATGGTACAAACTACATTTTAAAAATATTAATAGTTTTATTATGTTGAATAAAATCATCTTGTATGATAATATTTAAATACATTGAACTTACAAATTTTTATTATTTATGTCCAAAATAATTTATTTTACTTTTATCGAAATGTACAGAGACAAATATTTATTTTAAGAACTAAAATGTACATCATAACCTCGTTTTTTTTGCCGATTGCACAACTTGTGTAAAATAGCGATTTGGTAGTTTTAAAACATGTTGACTGCCACACCTATTCAGTGTATTGACCATCTAGGCCACGGCATTTAAAAAAATCTATTTATAGCCTAAATATAATAATTAATGACTCGTAGGAAAATGAAAATATTTTAATGCTAAATTAAGCGTTTTCGTCAACCGATAACATTATAATAATGAATCTCATCGTACGAGTTGTAGACAGTATACTTGAAGAGTTAAGAATATAACCCTACGAGGCCGAAACGACCGAAAAGTTCTAAGGGACGAAATCACCCCTCTTGGTCCCTTTAAATATTCTATCTAGTAACGAAAATGATCCTCGCGATAGTCAACGAGATACACTGATACAGTAATATTATAAACTATAATAATGTAAATATTTCATTGTATTAAAATGTGTCTATTCATGAATAAAGATAACAATTAGTTGACCTACCTTTGAGTTATGTGTTTACTATATAGCTAAAAGCTAAACAAAAATTATTTTATTCAATACAATAAAAACCATTAATTTACATTGTAACTTTATACATATAATACACTAAAATTTGTAAGAGTAGGTAGGTCTTTATATTTAATAGACGCCAATGCATTTCAACGATATTAAAATTGTGATGACCGATATTAGATTTTTACATTTTATTATAAACTAAACATTAACGTAGCTAGTTACAAAATGTTATCTCAGTGTACCTACTGTACCTACCTACTTGAATAGTTATAATTTATGAATTAAAATTTTCATTTGATACTACATTCAAAATGTAATAATTGTTATTATATATTCAGTTGCGGACAATTATTATAATGAATTAATAATAAATTGAATCAAATCAATTCAATAAGCACTTTATACTGCCCACCCATCATCCTACGATCATAGGGAGAAAAATAAATAAATACAATTTATTTCTATACTACCTACAGTTTACACAATATAATATAAATATATACTAATAAATCAGTAAATAAAAAAATAGTATAAGAGATAGGTATATAAATACATGTAGTGGGTGTATCTAAAAACATTTAAAATTTTTTTACTTTAGTTACGGATTATTAAAGTCATCTGTTTTATATGATACGATTTTCATTCAATAAATATTTTTAGAAGTACTGAAAAATAAAACAACACTAATTCCATTTATACTGTGTGAATTGCATCTCTATGCACTAGTCAGTTATCAGTACATATGTTTTTATTTGTAAATGAAATACAATTAATATTTTGAATATTTGTCAACATTTTTAAATAAGTGGTAGTAATTGTTTTCAAAAATAAAAAATATCTAGAATATTCAGTAACTCATAAGATCTTCATATTTTTTATTTGATAATTTTTTTCTAGTTCCCGAGTAAATATTGGAGTAAAATTACTTGTCTACAAGTTTTACATAAATAATTCAACAGGGCAATGATATTTTTATTATTTTTATACGAAATATTGAAAAATATATACATTACGTACGATAAAATTTGTCTGGCTCATTACAAATAGTATGTTTAATACTGTAATATAATGAAATACAGGGTGATTCACCAAGCATGCTCAACCCCATTTTTCTCAAATAATGAATATATTCAAATTCTGATTTCTGGAATTTTTATGTCACTAAAAAAGTCAGTTAAGTGTATGTATTTATTATAATAATATTATAATATTGTGGTCTGCTGTGGCACGGTGGTTGGTCGCTGGTCACAATCACTAATGTGTGCTGCGGCCAAGCATCGCCCAGCGTCACTAACTCCCAGATGGGTGACCACCAAATTTACCCCACATACACATGTTCCTCAACCAACCGTAACACCCAACTAAATGCCAATAATTAACGATGCTTAAGCTCAATAAAAAAAAAAAATTATAATAATAAGAGCTGGTGGAATCAACAAATAAAAAAGTTCAGCTATCAACGGCACAATCGATTAATTTTACAGGTAAAAAAGATCATTTCGGTGGAATCGATACCTATCCTATGTACATCCAATATAATAACATATACCTCTACCGAATACCACCACCCAAGCGGATCTTCCAAAATAGTGACCACTGACCACCCATCGTGTGAAGAATGCCTGATTTTTCATTTTTATCTAAACTTACTTTATATAAAATAAATAAAACACAATGTATCATGTTTTTTTTTATATATAAAGAGCGATTCAGATTACGATATTGTTCATTTGTTGTTTCGATGTACAAAAAAAAAACATTAGACAGCGATTCAAAATCGTATTGTTTTCAAATACTAAGTATTACCCGGGTATAAAAGAATATACATAATGCAAGTATAATATTTAATATTTTCATTCGCCATTACCAAAGCATGCTCAATGTAAAGTCTCCAAATTTATAAAATAAGCGTCTGCCATTTAATTCGAGAAAACAATAAAGGTTTATTATTAAGAAAATAAATTATGTTAGCATGAAATTATAGTATAAAATGTTATCAGTTACAAATTCGATATACTGTTTTAATAATAATACAGCTAGTGCCTACTGGTAGATACATAGTTAGGTACCTATAATTAAGTAAATTTATATTTTTTAAACAATTTAATATAACATTATCAGACTATCTTTGATAAAAGCATAATACTGTTATATTAAATTGTGTGTATTATAAATATCGAATTTCAATCACCATATTAAAATAACATTTTACAATATTGGTAATCTATTAAAATAAAGAAAATACTAATAAATTTGTAAAAATTTGTCAGCCAATGGCCCAGATGACGAGGCATATCTCAATAAAAAAATTAAAAATGTTTGTATTGTCAAAGTAAAATATAGATTTTAAGTTGTGATTCGAATTAACTATAATACTTATACAGTAACACATAAGTCCTTTAATATCATATACTACTTACTCTGCCGCCATGCAACTATTTTTATAATTTATTATTGAAGATTATTATAATGAACATAGCTATAACCTATAGTTACCTATATATATAATGTATATATTAAAATAGTTATTAAACGGTATAATTGAACAGTTATGAAATATTATAATATAATATTGTCATAATATGGTAGTTTGCCAATATTTTTTTACGCATTATGTCTCTGTAGTTTTAAGACGACCAGTTTTTCCTTATATTGTGTATACCTACACATATTATTTAAACTAACATAATATTTCTATGGTTTAATACATCGTAATTCGTAAGTTTAGGTTTTTTAGTTCTTAATTTTTACGTTCCTTTAAATATATGGTAATAGTAATGGTCAGATTTAATCTACCAAATTTCTTATTCTGGAAAGTGTCCTAACTTCTAAAATACAAGGTTAATAATATTTTATGTGACATTATTAGCGGGTGGTAGACCTCGTAAGAATATATAGGTACGTAATAATTCTTTATTCCAACCTTATTCAACTATGTAAATGATCATATTACAACAATTAGGTACCTAGCTACAACAAAAGAAACATAGTCATATTATGACAGCAGACAGGGTTATAATGAATAAACCAACAACAACTATTTGGATCTCAAATCTCAATTTATAGCCTATAAAGTATAGGTACTTACTATTATTAAAAAATAATTTTCTATTATCAATAGGCATGACTTTAATTTATAAATTGAAATATAAATATTGGCCTTTGAAGCTAATGAATAATGATCATTAAAAAAAAAGTATAATAAATAACGCTGAAACTGTAAAAATATTTCAATTTAAATTACATGTGTAGTGTTTGTAAGTATGTATCTCAATTAAATATTTTTCATAACCATGAGTATAGGCAATACAATAAAATGTTTAAATGTTGAACAATTCTTAAAACAAAATGATTTTATAAATTTAAAAATGACAAACTTTTTTATAAATGTTTTAAAATATTTGTATATACCTAATATATACAAAGTATATATAATGTGCCTATTATAAGCATATTATTATTGGGTATTCATAATACACTTGTACAGCAGTTGAATCTATATCTGCGTTACACATTTAAACTGATTATAAAATAAATATTTATTATTGATAGTATACAATATAGATAATAGAATTAGATATACCCATAATTTGTTTATTATAAAAACTATTATTATTTGAAAGAATAAAAAATTAGATTTATAATCTATGGTTCTCAGTACAAAAAAATCTATAAAATCCTATTTCGATGCATTAAATATTTACTAATGAGAAAACTGGTAATGAAATATTCTTAATTCACTTTAACTTTCCTGTAGAAAGATCTAAGATGGTAACAAATAACAATAAATAACAAAATAATTATAGCCAGTAAAAGCTCTATATTATACAGCTGTCACCAAGAGTAAATAGGGACCCCTGCAAACAAAAAAGTCAGCTACTAAGGATAATTCTCGTTATTAGATCAAGTCCATAAATAAAAAAATGAATGTTTTTTTTATTTCACTGTATAGGTATTTTTTCTATATAAAATAACTTAATAACATATACATAAAGTATATTCTACACATACAATTATAAAAGTAAATGTACATATTATTATTAAGTTAATCAATATATTATGTGATACACTGGTACAACCTATCTATACTAGCCAACTTAAGTTAGGTACTATAGAAATAGAATGAAGTCTGCTCACAATTTTAATCCTGAAAAACTAGACGAAAACTTGTTTTCTTGCTTTCCCTCTCATGTCCAAAAACCCTCAGTTATACACACAGATTTAAATGTATAAAAATATACAGGTAATTTACTAATTATAAGTTGAATAAATGCCTGTTTAATCCATTCAGAATGGTTTAACAAGTAATAAGTATGCTCACCCCCCATTTTGTGCTACTTAACTATGAATTTATTCAAATTTTGATTTTTAGAATTTTTAAATATTTACTTATAACTCAATTTGTTAATAGTTCATGAGATTTTAGTAGCTACTATTTAAGAAGTGTTCTTGTAATGATACAAATTTATTTTCAAATGAGAACCTCCCTTCTTTCTGTAGGTTATTTAGTGACTAATTATTAATTTTTATGATAAATGTTGATTTACCTAATTCAAAATTCGAACGAGCAGCTTTTCAGTTGTTATTTATTAATATGTTACTCCTATTAACGTGCATATTATATGCACGCCATACAAGCCTAATATGACCTAGAAATATGTTTTTCTTGAGGAAAATTTACCAAATAATAAAAATAATAATAAATAGAAAAAGAAACACACCACCGTTGTCAAGAATGTCAACTGAACATAATTTCCCTTTATGTGGAATTTTAAAATGCGTATAAAAATGCCGGAGACCATCATTGATGAAATAAATCAATTCTGCAGGTCGATATAACAGCCAAACACCAAAAAACCATTTGGAAAAAGGTCATATTGTTTCGTTCAATAGCGGTCGCGCATAATATATTGAATACAATTTATACAATAGGTATATATTTACCCAGAACTAAGAGTAGTAGATGCGTAATATTATACAGAGTGTCCTTCGTGCAGTTGATACTTGCCCATATCTGCAACCGACATGTAGACCCCTGCACAAGCTTTAAAGCTTCTAAAATTAATTTGTAAAATGTATTTTATTGTATTTATGTATAACATATCTACATAAAATAGTTCATAGCTCTAAATTATTGACTTTCTCGACTTCTCGTAGTTTTCAAGAATATGACACATTTATAAACAAATTTCGAGTTTAGATGCCAACACAAAATATTATATGTATTACATAAACATTATAAATTATAATAATAAAGTCATGATTCGCGACTATATTCTATAGTTTCCATATTAAACAGTAATAGTTTTTCAAAATCGTATTTCAAAAATACATTGTGTATACCTATAATATGATTGAGGTTTAGTTAGGGAAAAAAGTTATCAGTTGGGGCGATGAGCTGCACAGCGAACCACTCTGTATAATGTAAATATACAAAGGTACCAGGATGTTGAGAAATCTTAAACGATTTAATACAATTATTACCGGCGTAGGTATCTGCATGACGTCGCTGTAGAGAGGTACCTATATATCATAGGTACCTACCTAAAATGTGTGGTAATAATAAAAATAATAATAATAATGATGATAACGATATATTATACAATGATTATTTCATTACGGACCTCGTTGTCGTGCACATTAAAGTGAACCCAAGTGTGTCGGTTTTACTTTTTTTTTGAGACTCGTCCGCATACTGGTTTTCTCCCCGCCGCAGCCGCCTCCACCCGCCAACACAGCCGACTCGTTGTCGCCACCGCGTAACGGCCGTAGTGCCTTACTGTGCCCTACTACAAAAAATGCCGCCGCAACATGTTCCTCCAATGGATATGGAATTATTGTATATTATTTTGAAGCTATTATTTTGAGTCGGAATTCCGCCGAATGCCGTCTGCCGACCAAGTGCCGAGTGCCGAGCCAGTCAACCGCGTGTTGGTCGCGCCCCGTCCGTCATCCGTCACGCCGCCGTCCGTCCGTGCGCGTCGTTCGCCGTGCCCTGTGCCACTAGTGCCAGTCCCGCCGCGTCTGCTGCACGCGTGTCGTGTCCGTCCTATAAAAACGTCATTTTATACTCGTAAAATATTTTTTGTTTCATTAAGTGCTGTGTGTATTGTAGACGACAATATAAAATAATTTGCATATAGGTAAGCGTAGGTTGTACTATTATAATATAATATTATTATCTATTTTTTTTTTAATTTTCCTTTTCATATTCCAAGAGTTTCCGCGCGTTCGTCCGACCGGTCTTTGAGTCTTTTTCTTCTAGGTACTTTACCTACCCGTAGCCTGTAGGTAACCCAACTTGACCTCACCTTACCCATGTAAATATGGATATTATTATTCATCAGATGTAAATACTAACGATTGGGTAATAACTGTAATATTAAACATTATATTAATATACACTTACCTACTCTAGACGAGACATAACTTATAATATTATATAATTTTAGGTACGTACACAATAATATTATAATGTCATTGGTTATAAATACTTGAATATAAAGATTTATAATCAATGATAGTATATTGATAATATATTTTTTTTTTTATTTTTTAATCAGATTTTAGACACATGGGTACGTATTATATTATTATAAAATTAAATATTGTAAATTGTAATGTATTTATTCTACAGGTATTCCCGTACTTAACGATACCAATTCCCATTACCTATATTATACATACTAATGTAGGCATAGGTCGATGGATCGTCGTCAATTCTCGAAATAGACGGGGATCTTGGGTCCTACACCACCTATGTATCAATATGTTTCATTTTTTTTTATCTTGTTTTTCTTAATATTCAAGCAATTTTCAGATAGTAGTATAGTACCTACCTATTGCCGAGTTTCATAAAAAATATATTATTTAATGGTCCAATAAAATTTAATGAAACAATCATGGGCCACTAAATCATGTTTAAGGGACTTATTGGCTCACTATTGATTCGTTAAATGTTTAGTGATTGCTTATGCAACCTGCTATATATAATGCGATATGTATTATTAATTTCTGTATTGCTATGACTACACGATTTTTTAGTTTTTTATTTCAATAATTGTTAGTTTAATATCTAATTGTTTATTATTTTCAGTTACCTATTAATTTTAATAATTTATTAGGTACATTTTATTTGATAACATATCATCTTTCTTTTAATATTTTTTTGTTCTATTAATTTTATTAATACTATAAATGAAATTGAAATAATTATAGAATATAAATCTAATATATAATTATTCTATAGTAAACGTACATATAAATGTATATAGTATGTAATATATTTTGTCACATTTATTTTTATTAAAATTTCCGTTATACCTTTGCTAAACTTACTGATGACTTATCTATACATTATAATTATAAAATATGAATTATATAATACCTATTTGGCTATTATACCTAGTACCTACATAATATATAATATTTACTAAGGTATTACTACTAAGGTTATTTATAAAGTATAAAATATTTATATTGATAAGTACACCAAAAATGTAGATAAGCTAATAAATGAATGACATTATTTTTAATACATTTTAAAGAAATACGATTATTAGGCATCTCGTATAAGGTATAGACTTCTACTGTTTAAGTTTTTGTATAATATTTCATAAAAAATAGGGTTAGCATTATAAATAAATCACCTATGTCCATTTAGACACGTCATGTAGGTATGATTTTTTGTCTAGTTCGGATTATAGGTATATTATTTAAACGTTATTTTAAGAAACATTTAGTGAGTACATTTTTTGTAATTTTTTTTATTAACCAATGATATTACTAATATCATATTAGTATTACCAAGCAATTGCCTAGCAAGTAGCAGTACAATGTTCAATGGTCTGTATAATATAATAATGCAACAGGTGTCAATAGTTATGTAGACATGCGTTCGTATGAGCTAAATTATAATTTTTTTATTCATAGTTTAATATGTAAATCAAATTGAATGTTTGCCAATAATGTTATTTAAACATTTTAAACTGCGTAATGAACGATAGTTAGTTGAGATTCTTTGACATTTTATACCAAAAGTCTAATATAGGTAATAACTTTACAAGAATAATAAAGAAACATAATTTTGATTTTTAAATCGTAAATGTAGTTGGTAATCAAGAACAATTTGTGAATAATAATTCTGATATCGATTATTATTTATTATTACATTTTTGCATAACAATTACACGTCATGGTGATAAAACATAATATGGCTATATTACTTAGTAAACCAACCTATATAATATGTGTAATGTGTAGGTACCAATTGTGCATACGTTCATTAAGTTCATCATTTAGTTTTCAACATTGGACATATACATTGTTTACATTTTTCGTTAAAATTATGTTCAATTGTTTGTTCTAATTAGAAGACAAATAACGTCTTAATATATGGTTTTTATTTTTACAATTTCTTAATAGGTATTCACAAATTATTTTATTTACTTGTAATTCTGTCGTACCTTATCGTACATTGATTATGTATAATATCGTCACTATTGACCGTTTGGTAGTAATATAACGAAAATAACGCGTTACTTTGTTTGTGACGCGTTATGTAATTTCATTAGAATTATTTCCAAGTAAAGAAAATCTAATGGAAATTATTTTTGATAAGACAGTAAATCCTATGGTATAACGCGTTACAGTTTTTTAACGTGTTTAGTACCTATCTATTGCGAATCGAACAATTATAATAATACTATAAAATATGTCTAATGCGGTTTTTAAGTAAACCAATATAATACATTATATATATATAGGTGTTTCATTTTAATTCGCAAAATTCAGTTTTCAATTATTTTCACATGTCTACTTACACCGTAAATTACTAGTAAAGTTAATTATATTTATTATCTAATTATGTTTCTCTAAATACGGTGAACAGAATGTTTCCTAATTTCCTATGAATATCTACGATAGCGTGGACTTTTGTTTTTAAGTTTTTTATTTGTACCTATTTTGTTCAAGTTCCTAATAATTTCTATAAACTATACGTAAGCGGTAAGCACTTAGCTAGTAGAAACATAAATACAGTAGGTACCTATGCACAAATACGATTTTTTTCTTTATTAATGTTGTTTATTTTTATTACTCTGTAAAGAATTGAGACATGTTCAAAAGCTGTTCAATTTTATAATACTTTTCACCATAATATTTATAATTTAGATTAAAATAAAATAATATTTTTCTCATAGGTAAATAATATTATATACCTACTAAGAAATGATAAATCAAAATATTTACATTGCAACGTTATAAGTTATTATATTATAGCCATTTTCCCCTTTTAAGAAACGGTTTATTTTTATATACCTACTATTTAGTATTTAATAATACGATTGAGAGCTGTTAATTGTTATATCGGGCGTCGGTCCATCAGTCGACAGCCGTATTGTGTATACTTCATGTTTAATATATTTTCATATATCATTTATTTTGAACATTTTTTGGAATACTTTTTTTACTACAGTGTATTTCTTGTTAGGTTTCTTGAACAAGACAATAAATTGCTCAGAAAATTTAAAAGTAATAGTTTTTTTTTCTATGTCGAGAAAGTAACTTATTTACTTTTTTATTTGAAAAGTATAGTTATTTCTTCTGTAATTCCATTAAAATATTATTTGAGTATCGAGAGCAAATTAGTAAAGTAACCTTATTACGTTTATCTCTAAGTAACGAGTAAAGTAACTTTGTTACTTTTGAAAAAAGTAATTTACCCAACACTGGACCGATCGTACCCATGGTAATAAACAAATAAACAATGTTCTATTATACTTCCAAAAAAAGAAAAAAAAGTTACCCTTACCATAGTGCCTCATCGCATTTAATCACTTAGTTTTCAAGACTATCAAAAAATATTAAAATTATGTGGTTTTATGTCTTATGTGCATAAACAAAACTATATTTCAAAATTAATAATAATTACATTACTTGCTTACTGGAAAACTGTAGAAAATCAATAAAAAATGTATTAATGTAGGACTTAAATAATTTAAGTCCTACATTAATACATTTTTTATTAGCAATAAATTTATTTGCAATTATTGCACTCTTAAACTAGAGCAATAGGTACAACATACTTCATATATATGTCATTGTGCTAAACAATTTCAAAAGTCGATATTAATACTTATAGTTTTCACTTTTAATGCCTTGCGCAGAATTCAAAACGATCTCGGATTTTATAGAAGGTTGAAGTAGAAATGTAGAATGTAAGGCATAATACATAATTTATATTATGCATCTTGAGATTAATTCGATAAACATATAATGTACAAAACATATACTATTCACAGATGTTAACTGGTATGAATAGTTTGATACATGGTTGGTTTTATTCTAAAAATTGTAGGTAATATTATTATGTGCGTGTTTAATTTATTTCCGCCCATATTATTATGTTGCCTGATCATATTCTACCATGACAATATAATTTTTGTATCGTCCAAAAATCAGAAAATTAAGATGAACGCACTAGGCATCTTTGTACCTATATTATATTTTATACCCGTATACGATACTCATTATAAAATAGTGTTAAATTACACTTCGAATCAAATAATGTCTAGTTCGTCTGCATCAGACATAATATATTACATATTCACTATTCAGTATAGGTAGGTAGGTATATTGGCTATTATAAAATAACCGATAAGTTTACATAAAATTTAATAACGTAATCAAACCTCAGTTTAAAAAAAAATGTATTCGATTTTTATGTTGTGAAAAAAAAATTATAAAATAGTTTTGGAGGGGATTTATGCTTAAGGTACCTCTGTCTTCAGTGGTAGTTAGAAATAGCACGCAGCATCGAAGATGTTTTTAAAATTGTTTTTCGAGTGCAGTTTTGTACAATATAATAGAAATTGTCTTCGTTTATAGCTATCGGCAGTGCCATGTTAACTTTCATTAGCGCCCCGGGGCAATAATATTTGGCACCTCATCTATACATATTTAAACATTTGCCGTCCTTTGAAACGTTACAACTTCTGCCGCCCCATTAGCCACCATTGCCCGGGTTATCGGATCTAGACCCTAGCTGTACAGCAATTACCTATTTTTGTCAATCGTCAATAATTATATTTATTTTTTTATATTTATACCTAGTTAGTTCGTAGGAGGCACCTTGTTGTATATCGACGAAATCGTCCGCTCGATAATTCCATCACGATATTGATTGATCGAACATGGAACCTATAATACAATTCTAGAATAAAAAATTAGGCAGGTAACGAAGTATAGGATGAAACAAAAGTAATCTACTTTAGTTACTGTTAGTTGCATTTTAATGGTTCATCCCCATATTATTTTTGTATGACATTATTCTACATTATGGTACGACATGTTGCGTTGTTCTTACGGGGATGCATATTGTCAGTGTAGTAGTTCTTAGGTAGGAATTTTGTGTAGGTAATAAAAAGAGGAAAATGTGTAGGCACATTTTTTATGTATATGTAATATCGATTCTATTAAAACAAAAAAATAAGGGCTGAAATAATGTTTATGATATTAATTTGTTTTTAGATAACTTACGCAGTTGAGCACAAGCAACTATCATGGACGTCCCAGATAATCAAATATTAGGAATGGAGAAAAAACATAAACTATGCTTTAGAAGCATTCAAGGTAAGTGCTAAAATTATGACTTAATCTTATAGGTACTTCGAGTAGGTACAAAGTATAAATGTACTTTTATCACTATTACCGCAAATATTATAGTTTTAGTTTTATTTTTATAATTATTTTCAAAAATGTTTATTGTGACAGACATGATACCAGCTCGTGCGGTATTATATTTAATGTCATTCAGTGGATTCTTGGTCAGTTTCATGATGCGCACTGATATCAATATTGCTATGGTAGCAATGGCCAAAATGAGATTACGGTCTGAAAACTCGTCAAATTTAACCGAACTTTATTGTTACACATCGGTTACGAATGGCACACAATCATTTGAAGATCAAAAACCAATGGTAAAGTACAATGCCATACCTAACTTGACTAACTCCCTATTGCAAACCATTAATTTAAATGATTAAGTTACTTAATTACAATTATAGCTACTTTCAAATTATTCTATAATTTATATTGGTATGATTATTGATTTTACTATGAAGTAGGAGTATAGGAAGTATCTATCTATATGGCTATAAATACGTATTTACTGGTATTTTTTTGAAACTAATAAAAAGTATAATTAAAAACAATTATAAAGAGGTAACAATATTATTTTATACCTACCTATTTAAATCAATATATGTTTTCAGGAAGAGGGTGAATTTGATTGGGATTCAACAGTGCAATCTGCAATCCTTGGTTCATTTTATTGGTGTTATATATTGTCTCAAGTAGTCGGCGGTGTCTTAACACAACGTTTTGGCACAAAAACGGTTTTTGGGTTCTCACAATTGACAACAGCAATTGCTTCATTACTCATACCCCAGGCAGCTTCATTGCATTTCTCAGCTGTCATAGCATTGCGATCACTTCAAGGAATGGCATCAGTAAGTATAAAATACAAATAAAAAATATTAAACATAAGTGATGGGTGTTTGTGCATTAGTATTTGATTTTACCTTTATATTTAAAAAACATTTTAGAATATAATATACTAATATACTTACGTAGGTCCTACCTTGTGTTCTGTATAACCAAGATTTTTTTAGGAGTATTTTAATTTTATATTTAAATATCACATATGGGAGGGGGTTCACACACTCTACGATTACATTGTAGTAATTAATCTTTATAATAATAGCATTAAATATGAAATAAAACCATATGAAAACATATTTTTTGCATAAAAATGGCTGACAAGGGGTGTTACAATACTCAAAACATCCCCTGGTTAGTGATGATCTAGTATCTAGTACCTACTAAAATGTTGCACCAAGATCATCAATATTTTTATTTTTGTTTTTAATATTATTAATTAAACAATGGTAGTCAAAACTACAATAAATATTTCTAAAAACAGAATTATAGAAAAAAACATCAAGTTTTATCAATGTTCTATAAAATGACTGATTAGTTATGAAACATTTTCGTACATCTCCAACAATAAACATTATCTTGAAAATTAATAAGTCATGAAAATCATTTAAAATTTCAAAATTTTCAAAAATAATATTAAAATATGATATAAATGAAAGGCATAATTTTGAAAAATTATTAAAAAAGAAAACTGGTTTTGTTAATGAATTATTCATGAAAATGTTCTCAGAGCACTATGTGAGTACTTTTTTTTTTTTTTTTTTCGTGGTATCGAGAACCGGAGTGGGGACTGCTTTCGCATTACGTCCACTAGCTTTCGCATTACGTCCACTGAATTCGCATTACGTCCACTTGCTTTCGCATTACGTCCACTGTGAGTACTATGGACTAGATCAGAAATTGGTCGAAGACAGGTTCCTTGGTTCCTAGGTAATAGGAACACTCCCAAATAGAAATTTAGAAATTTCTTTTCTCCAAAATTGATAACATTACAATTACAAGGATGCATTATTTACTTTTAAGTTTTACTCCCTCTATTTAAAGTTGAGATTATGTAGTTCTGTGACTGTTCACATAATACATATTTACTGAATTTGCATTGTTCACTAGAATGCTAAATTTAATTGCTTCATATTTTAAATTTATATTATGTAAAACTAATGCAACAAAATAAACATTGCAGACCATCTTAATACCAACTAAAATTCTCAATAAATAACATAATTGAGAGAAATTTCTATATTTTATTGTTAATGTTATAAGTAGGTAAATATGTCAATGTATAAATGTGTTAAATGTACACTGGTGTCTTGTGCTCAGTACAATACACCAATCTTAAGGCTATGTCTTCTTGATTGTATACAATTTTGATTAAATTTGTTTTTCTACATTTTCCAGGGACTTACTTGGCCCGCAATGTATGCACTTGTTGGTATATGGATACCATCCAATGAGCGAACCAGGTTCATGTCATCATTCCAAGGTATGAATTTGTTCCGAATTACAACGGTGCTTTAAATAGTATAAGAATATGCCAGTTTGAAAAAAATTAAAGGTCACTTTGAAGTGTATTAAACTGGGGGATTTAATTTGTGACCCTTGTAATTAAAAGAAAACCATATACATCAAGAAACTTTCGAACCATAGGAATGTTTAAGACTTCACTGGCAATGGGCCAATTTGAGTATTGAATTTCGAGATGTCCCTTGTCCATTATTTGGCATTACTTACAGATTTTATTTCAACATATTATGTCTGCTATAAAGATAATATACACACATGTATACATTATATAATATATTTAATATATAAGTATATGTATGTATATAATATATATATTATATACTATATACTAACCACAATATTAGTTAAAATTTGTACAAATACAACAAATATTTAATACTATATATTGTAAGTAGGTAATAATTTTGGGAGGCATATGTTTAACATTTTTATTTATAGTGAAGGCTATCTACAATAATTCCAGTTACTACTCATGCAGTGGTGTAGCTGTTTTTTTCTAAATTGTATTATACATTTTAAATTAGTTCAGTAACTTACAAATATAATTTGGAACGTATCAAATTACTAAGAAATTAAAAATGTATTGTGTACTGATTACTTGTTGTAATCAATACAATACAATTTAGAATTAATTCAAAATTAAGTAAAGTACAATTTCTTTGTTTTTTGTTTTTTTTTTTTTGTATAAATTATTTCAAACGCATAAACAATATTTTTATTACTATGTATCATTAAAAATTATAAACAAATTTAAAGGTTAAATTGTATTTCCAATGTGAACTTAGATTTTTTTCACTTTATTTAAAATTATTTGATCATTAAAATACTAAGTCAAAATTCAAAATTCTCATTCAATATTTGACATTAATTAAGTACCTAAATAAATGTATAGTTAGTCTTTAAGTAAAATAGTAAAAAAAAAAAAAATGATGATGGTATGAGTTTGGTGGTGATGTGCAGATGGGAGGTCGCAACGGGTAAACAAGTATATTTATCTATCTGTCTATTTGTGATATATGTGTAACTGGCATCTAGGTTAGGTGGTAATTGAGCTGTTGCCTGGGTGACAGGGTTTAGTTTCGGGATTGGACTGACGTACATGGTATGCGGCTTCATTATTGGCAACTATGGATGGCGAGTGGTGTTTTACATGAACGGTTCATTGGGTGTCGCATGGTGCTTGCTTTGGTGGTTACTAGCTTTTGATCTACCTCACAAACATCCAAGAATAACTAGACGTGAACTGAATTATATCAATGCCAACATCGGAGAAAATATTATAAACACAAAAGTAATATAAAATATGATTAGAATACATTTTTATACATAATTTATCTAAAAAAATTAATTTTATTTAATAGGATTTAAAAGTCCCGTGGTGTTCTATTATGACTTCCATTCCAGCATGGTCTATTGGTATAACAACATTTGGTAGGATATGGGTCCATTATACATTTATAATATACGGTCCATCTTACATGAAGACAATATTAGGTTTCAGTATACAAAAGGTTTGTTTCTTTCATATTTTTTTTTTTCACCCCGGGTATTAAAATTAAGATAACCTATTATTAATAACAATATTACAACTTTTAGAATGGATTTATGAATGGAGCTCCATTTTTGTGCAGTTACCTTTCTTCTGTTGTGTTCTGTTATGCAGCTGACTTCATTATAGCTCGTAATCTTATGAGCTTGACTAATGTCCGTAAAATGTTTACAGCTATATGTGAGTAATTGGTGTTAATTTTTTTAACAATTACAAATAAAACTCAAATACTATGTATTATGTATAGTTAAATAATAATTTGTACATATATTGTCATATTTTTTTTTAGCTCAAGTCATTCCTGGCCTATTAGTGCTGACCATAGGTTATTTAGGTTGTCAGATCACATTGATTTTGGTAATTTGGTTTGTAGCAGTTACACTGATAACTGCTTCATATGCTGGAGCAATGGCAAATGTAGTCGATATTGCACCAAACTTTGCAGGACATATATTAGCATTTGCACAAACTATACATATGTCTGCAAGTTTCTTGTCTCCCCTTGCTGCAGCCATTATGCTTCAAGACAATGTAAGAAAGTTTAATTATACTTGTTTCTCTTAATACTGTTGTATATATTTTGATGAATATTATTATTTATTAACTATTATCCATTTAGCCAACTTTGGAGAGATGGCGTAGAATATTTGCTGTGACTGCTTGCGTGGCATGTGGAACTTACGTAATGTACCAGTTTGGTGGTACAGCAAAAGAACAAGTCTGGAACAATCCAAATCGCAAAAATAATTCAGGTTCTGTTCGTGTTTCACCTGAAAATAATCAGCTTATTGTCAACAATAAAACTGATCCAGAAAGAGGAGATGGATAGAAGTTGAGATGAAAATATTCAAGAAAATAACAATGGTGTACTTAGGTCCCCCACATATAGGGGCAAAATCAAATTATTTTTACGAACGTTAATTGTGATATATAATATAATATACAACAAAAGAGATAATTAGCGCCGATTACAAAATCGGATCTTCAATAAATCTCATCATTCCAAATAAGACAGTGTTCTAAACTTAATATTATATTTTATTATAATTTAAAACAAATTTTAATGTTTGTAATCATAGAATTTTTAAGTGTGTGACCTTGTGTCCTCTAATACGAATTAAGTAGAGTAGATATATCAATCAATTACTATGTATATTTATATAGGTGTTTTATTTATTAGAATTAAGTTGTAGAAGAAAATGTATCAACATTTTCTAAAAAAAAAGGAAAAACAAAAAATGAACAAGTGATTGGACAGTAATAAGTTGTTACACCTATTTATTAGTATAATTTTTTCCATCAAGTATAAAAAACCATTTTAAAATTTACAACCTGGTTATTTCTATATGTCTTGTGCTCATATTTTTAGTTAAAATGTTATTTATTACTAGAATTGTAGATCAACAATGTGCCTTACCAGATTCATTTTAGAAAGTTTTTTTTAATTCAATGGTGTTTTTCAATTTTAAGTTTACATTATTTTATTGCATTGCATTTGAAAAAAAAAATATCTCTTTTCTAGTATAATAGTAGGTACAACATGTATGCAATGAACAGTTCTAGACATTTTTCTGCAATTGACTAATTATTTTCTCAATTTTTAAATTAATCTTTCAACATTTGTATTAAAACAAATCTACCTCCACTATCTAAATATAATGTATTTATTTTTTAGAATATATATATGTCTAGATATTGTGTTTAATGAGTTTTTAACTGAGCAAATGTAGATTATATAGCCTAGATTAGTTATATTATGCTTGTTTCAGATTTTTTATTTTTATAAAATATTTTTAGACGAGTTTTAATAAAATGTAATAATAATTAGGCAAATTATTTAAAAGAAATGAGATTTATAATATAAATCAAACTAATCATTTTTTTTAAAGTTAGCATTACAAAAAAAAACCAGTTTTGATAAAAAAAATTCTCAGATCAATTTTGTTATTGGTGAAAATTGAACTGAAATTCATCTGGGTATTTTTTATTTACATAACACTAAGTGCTGCTTTAAAAAAAATTAAATTTGATATTATTTATTTCATTTTTATTAGTTTAATAATATGTTTATAGTTCTAAAAACAAAATACAGTAATAATGTACTTACTTAAACTGTAAATATGTAACCAAAATCAATTTTTTGGAAGATATCTTGATATTATTTATTTACTACATTAACTGAAATATATATTTTTTAATAGATTTATCAAAATTTAATAAACATGAATACTTTTTTTTTAGTTTATACTAAACAACACTCGTATAATATTAATGCATGTAATATTTGAAGTATGGTATTCAAATTTATAAAATTACTTTATATGTATTGAAATATCTAAAAGTAAATGAGAGCAGGTCGTGTTATGTTCTAAAATTAAATCTTGATTTACTTTTGTTAAAAAAAAAATGTATCAAAATTAATATTGTGTTCAAATGTCCGAAAAAAATATAAAACATAATTCTAAACTGCGCCTTGTAGGTACCTACCTATTCTGAATAATTGGCTATGGGTTTATAACTTCTGTGTTATTTATTTATTTTTATATCTAAATTTGACAATTTAATTCATTCATTATGTTATTGTGATAATTCATAACTCCTCAGTCCTCATATATACATCCTAGTAACTTTATAAATAGGAAATTTATTTTACCCTAATGTATGAAATTAATCAGTTTAGGAAAATATCAAACATTTTGGTACAAATATTCTATTCTTGTACATTTATAGTCTAATTATATTTCAGAAGCTATGCAATATCTAAATAACTTTGACTTCGTAACTCTTTAATTTACTTTTCGAACAAATACATTCATATATCTACATTTTAAAAACATTCGAGTATATTAGCTGATGATTTGTAAATACTAAATATAATATGTATACATCTACTTATTTATAGTAGGTACCTATCTCTATTTTATACGCATTCTGAACACACAAAATGTAAATACATAGCATTGAGTATTCATTAAAAAAAATTAACCCATGATGAAATAATAAATGATTATGCACCGATAAAGGTATGCCCGAATACCTAATGTGATTTGTGAATTTATGAAATCCCAAAACTAGGTTTCTGGATTTGAATTATGAAACAGTTTATTCAGTTGCTTTTGTATGGTATGTAATTACTAATTATGTAATGACCTTTGATACAAACACATGTTATACATTTGTATATAGTGAACAAGTACTTACGGTTTTGTAGATAGGTACTGCATATACAAATAGAGGCTTCTATCACTTATCGCTGAAAATTACAATCTAAGTAGATATATTAGGTATTCAATTTATAAAAGTAAACTCACCTCAATAAAAAAAATACATTTTGAATATGTTCTTACTTACAGTAAAAGCTAAAAAATTAATACTTGTTACTAATATTTATTACATTTAAACATGTTATTTTTGGGCTGATGCAAATACTTCTAACTTAAAAAATCTAAGCCTTCCAATTCTTTGTCTCCGTCAATTAACCAATGCACCTAATACCTAAATATGCTTTTAATGAAACCTCTTCGGACCTGATCATCAATATCATCACCATAACAGCTACCATTCTTTACAAAAGATTCCTTTGATGTTATTCATTCTATCACAATCCACAATCCTCTAATTTCTTGACCGATACCTTATTGAAAACTCAACCAGAATACTATTGTTAGTAGATGGTGAAGAGGCCTCAATAATTAAACAATCAATTAAAATTACTTATGTTCATACAGTGTTGCTCAGACTCACGTGAGTACTTATCTTTTCTTGTTCAAGTCTTTCTAGCCATGTTATTATCTCCTGTTCATATACAGTTATTGTAGAAATAGTTATTCACAGACTGTTTATTCTCAAACAAATTGAAAAAGTAACAATAATATATGCATTTTTGCAGCACCAGAGGTTTAGGTATTATGTTATTGTGCTGAATTTGAAGGTAAATTTTTACTTTTGAAATAATTATTTATTTAATATTTTTTGTGTCCATTCAACACTCCTATAATATACTATCTATTTTTCTATAGAAAAAAAATTTATTGCAAATAGGCAAATATTTGATTGCTTAAAAATTTACCCAGGTAATGAATAGTAAATGAAAATTGTATTGACGCATTTAAATTATTTTGTATTGTTTTTAACAATAGTGACAAAGAGTATACAGATATCTAACTAAATATTAGAAAATTCTGTTATCTGCTTTATTTTTTAGGTATATTGTGTGTAATTATGATCAGTGGTGCATTCTAGCACTTTTTGTTGAGTTCTTAATCAAAAAAGAATGTAAATACACAACAGTTTATTTTGTATTGTTATAATAGTGTTCAATTAAGTAGAAACTTGCTAGGAGTTGTTAATTGATTGCTGTAGCTAAAATAAAATGTTAACCTTTCTTCCTAAACAAAATTACACTTACTCCAAATGTGTAGGAACCCGGTTCCTACTATTAAGTATTATTTATTTTAGTGTTTGATATAGCTGTATATTTATTTGGTTGGAGATAGCTAACTTGGTAAGTACAATACAAAAATATGTTTTGTTAGTAGGTACTTACTTAACATTAGGCACTATTCCATACTACAAATTTAAACATTACATCCTAACTAGAAAGTATTTGAGTTCAGGTGTAAAATTAAAATGGTTTTAATAAATCAACATAGTACATATGCTATAAAATAAAATATAAACATTGAACACTTTATAACAACATTTTGAATTTTATTACTTACTACAAACCTTATTAGTTACTATACATTAATTGACTATGACGTTATTAATTGTATTTAATTATTAAATACAAATATTGTTTAAAAGTCTTTGTGTTTCTCTCTTAGTTAAATCATTATTATACAAGCAAAATACGTATTATATAAATATTGAGTTTTGATTAAAAAAAAAAATGTTATGTTGAAATGTTTAATTTTAGTAAATATTAAGGAGCAGTTTTTTTATATCAAGTTTGAACCTATAACAAAATTAAACTGTCTAAGTATTGATGTTTTGCAGCTATTATTTTTTTAATTTAAATAATATAGTAACTAAATATCACATTTTGATGATATCACAATAAAACTATGGAAATTTAAAGTTTTATCTCATTTCATCATATTTTAAAATTTTATTTGTGTGGAATAATGAATAGAGTAAAGACTTTTAAAAGAGATAAACATTCAGTGATTGAACTATATATTTCAAAACTATAATCAGTAAAATCCCAACATCATCATTAGTAAAGTAAAAGATTGTTACAGGTGATTATTGATATTAATATTTAGTAGTTTGAGTTTGAGAGTTGTATAAATAGTTTGAAAAATGAGAGATTTCTAATAAGCTAAAATGTTTAGTTTGTATGAAGAAGGATACTGAGAAAATATGATTTAATATAGAACGGGAAAAGTTTGGAGTAGAAGTGGGGCAAACTCAACCAAATTATTAATCATATATTAAACCGAACAATATTGTATGGTGTTAAACTCAAACTGAACCCTTCGTTCAACATCAAACCAAAAATGTTTGTTTAGATTTTTGGAACTTTGAACAATTTGAGTGATTCAAGTTACCTGACTACTTCTAATTCAGAGATAGACCAAAGAAAAAGTTATTAGTGGAGTATCATTAACATTAGAATAGCTAACCTCCCTTGTATGGAAAAAGATTTAAATAACATTGTATTTTTGAGAAATTATCTGTCATAAAATTTAAAAGAAATCCATTTTAGAGATTTCTAATTTTGTGTTGTAAATTGTAACAAATTATGATATGTTTAGTAGCACTATTTTCATTAGCTGCTACCAGAAACCTTTATGCCATTTTGATTTTTGTAATTAGGTATAAATGTATGATACATACTAATCAAACCACAATAGATCATATTTTGGTTTTCACCACACTGTTACCAATTATTATTGTAACAAATTGTATTATTTCCTATACTTAAAAATTACAAGCATATAACGTTAAATTGAAAAGAGCCAATAATACCATATTTAATTGCAGTAGTTACTAGTTACTTGTCTTGTTACATAAGAACATAAACTCATAAATTATGATACAAAATTAATGTAAAATTAGTACAGTAAACTCTCGTTATGTCGAAACTCAAGAGAAACAAACAAAAGTTCAAGATCTGAGTATTATTGACTATTGTAATAATATTCTAATGATAATTATTTCAAGGAGATTTCAATTGAGTTTGAGATTACACAAAATTTGACATAATAAGGATGTACTATTGTAGTATTGTGCTATGTATTATTTAATCATGCATTATTTAAATATTACAACTATAAAATAAGTACTAATTTTATAATCATTAACTAAACTTTTCATTAACTATTAATATTTTAAATCAGTATAAGAATGTATGCTTATATCACACGTTTGTTGTTATGAGTACAATAATTTTGATACATTTTATAATATTATTTATTAAAACATATATAACACAAAATGTAAATGACTGATTTGAAGTCTGAAAAAATTATTAAATATTTCAATAGAAATTAGAAATTAGAAAAACAATGAATGAAATACATCTAACAAATAAGTATAGGTTAATTACTTACTTAAAATATATAGATATTAAGTTGCTGTTTTATACATTGTTAATTTCATCAATAGGTTTGGCTCTACGAAGAATTCCTACAAACATATCGTTTAAAATATTAATATCATTAAATTTTAAATTTTAAATATTAATACTAATTAAGTAGACTTATTAATTATGTATATCTAAAGTTACAACCAAACAATTTGATTTTATTATTTACTATCTTAATTAATAGAATTTAATAGTTGATGCCACAGCTAGTAGGGGAGGGAAGGCTGATAATTTGTTACATAGAGAAAGTTTAACTAAGGGCTTTCATAATTTTCTATGCTAAGATTACAGGTATATAACATTTTAGACTTTTGTAGCAACTTTATACAAATTGTTATTTAATACGTGGTTACTTCTTATTTAATTCATTCATCACAGAACACTGAAAGCATTTTTAACTTTCCCTTAAAAAGGGCTGCTTTTAATTTCAATCAAATCAAGTGAATAGATTACGTGTATTTTCATAAAATATAGGGTACCAAATAATTGTGGGCTGAAGGCTAGCTTTTCTAGGTGGTTAGAGGGTCCCTCACCTATAATAACTTATATATTATGTTGATGAATAAACGATACGAGAACAGGTGGCAGTATTGTGATAAATAGTTCCCACCCGAATTTGGTTTTTGAACGGGGAGAGGGTACCAAATATTATATTTTATTTTAGTGGAATACCTACTGTTAGCAATGTTTTAAGGAGAAAAATATATTCAAATTGCTACAATGGTATTTTGAGACATGCCATTGTACACAAGTAAAATATGAACATTAGTGTACACTACAATTCAAGATATAATTTTAAATTGTGGTGTACATGAGTTTTATTTGGAAATGTTGTATGCTTATCATCACTTGGCAGAATAAATAATTAATTTTTAATAGGTGCACATGTAAATACACACAATTAATATATAGACATAATATCCACCCAAACAAAATTCTACAGATTCATCAGGCAATCGACTAAATACCAGTTTCTTTATTTAATTAGTGGCAACTGCAAAGTGTAGTTATATTAATATGATAAATTAAAAAACACAAATCATTAAATATACATTGTAATGCATTTAAATTAAAAATAAATACATCTTTAATAGTTTAATAATTGTATTACCTTTTTCTTCAAATAGATTAAACAACGGATCACTTTCCTTAATAACATAATCTAATGTGGCTTTTTGATAGAAGTTGCCTTGCATTTCAATATTATTAATTATCGTTGTAAGTAAATGAGCTTTTCCGACATTTATTCCTATTAAATAATATAAATGCACAAATTATATAAATAAATATTAATAAGTACATTTTGTTGTTAATTATGTGTTGAATAAATGCAAGTTACAAATAATAATAAATAATATTATTTTCTACTTAGGATAAAATTAAATATAAATTATTTAGTATACATTTTACATCATTAAAAATAAGTATGCAGTCTACAGTCCCCTTAACTTTTTTTTAAATTTGTATCATCTAATTTCAATAGTAATTAGTATTTTTAATGAAGCTTTTTTCTTACCCCTTTATCATAATGAGCTAAGGCAAAAAAAATATACCTTACAAGTTACATTACAACTGCTGAACACTATATACATAACAAATTGAACTGTAGATTAACATACTTTTTGATCAATAAGATTATAAAGATAATCAATCCTCACTTTACAGTCAACATACATATACATTTTTTTCCTTTTTAAGAATTGTGGAGACTATACTACAGTTGAAGGTATTATAGTTCATTTTAGGGAATAGATTAGTATTAAATTTGTTAGTTTACATTTCAAGGTATAAATTAAAAAACCAACAAACCTGGAGGTACATGCATCAAGTATGTAAAGTGAACATGAAAATGATAGAATGATGGTTGATAATGGACATAAATGCGTAATTGAGATTGTTGAATTCCATATAATTTATAAATAGCAGCCTGAAAAACAGTTTAATATAAAATGTTGTTCAGGATGGAACACATAAAATTACTCATAAAGATAGTTACATACTGATCCTTTGGTTAAAATATTTTTTAATAACGGTAAATGATCAATCGTTAAATCTCTTAGTGACTTAATGTTTCTCTTTTTGATAATTGCTAACAAGTACAATTCATTCAATTTGCCGGACCATTTTAAGTCTGGTAGCAGTAAAAAGCCATTATCTTCATCATCTTTTTGATTTTCAGAAGCCGTATCATATGTTATTCTTTCTTTTTCTGATTTATACTCTAAGCAATTGTATAGCCACTGAATGAATATAAAATTGATAATTTTGATTTAAAAAATATAATATTTTGATTTTTGATAGAAAACTCACTTGTAGTGAAAAACTGTTATTCAAGATATGATGTAGAGTTATAGTTTGATACATTTCTTCAGTTTCTTGCACAAAATACATGGGTTGACTCGAAAATTTTAAAATATGTTTGTCTGTCGCAGGGTATATTATATCCATTTTATTGGAAGGAATGTTTTCTATAAATTAAAATAAATATTTCAATAATTGACATCAAAAAATAATATATTTTCATATAAGAATGTATTTTTAAATTTACCATCATATTGTGGCACACAACTTAGTGATTTATAAACATCATTATCCACATTTTTTTTGAATTTAGTCTGGGCGTTGCACACATTTAAAACAGAAGCTTCATCAAAAGCATATTTTTCCATAACAACAACAACGGGTTCTGTATGTCCTTCAAAATTGCCTTCAACAGCAATCATTTTGCGATGTGTATCATTCATCAAAATTCGTTTAAGACAGAATTTATCAAAATTTTGTTCAGGATCCATTATAAGCTTAGTGATGAATACAAAACTAAAAGTTAGGATTGAATTAAAGTCAGTAATTTACAAGCGTATTGAAAAATACAATAAAATACAAATCAAAATCCGAGACACAATTAAAAAAGATAAAATTATTAAAATTCAAAAAATAATCACAAATTCAAAACAAAATAACATTTGAATAACATTTTAAGTCAGTTATCTCTATCTTTCCGAGGTTTGTTCATAGATGATTATTGAGTGATAACTGATAAGCACTTGATAAGCAAGGTTAGGTTAGATTATATTGTTAAAATTTAAAGTTAAATGCTTAATGCTTATAAAAAATAAATCATCTATAATATTTTAAATATTTTTCAACTGCTATTGTAACAATATATCATTAGCCTTGTATCAAGTTTACCTTTTTAACATAATGAATATAATTTTATTGACATTTATAGAGTAAAAAACTAAAAAAAATGCCTAATGTCTATAAATAACTTAAAAACGAATACGACAATAATTAAAAAAAAACTTATACAACTCGATTTTTCTCATGCTTATAAATAGCTCAAAGAGTCCCAATATTTTGAAAATGTTAAGATAATAAAAATGTCTTATATAAACATTCAGTGAAATTGTCCTTATACATAGGGTTATTTTTTAGTTGAGTCATAAGTTACACTAAAGAAGAACGTTTTTTTTCAAAAACTAGTTATGAGTACACAAATCTGTTTATCCTTAATTTTTTGTTTGTTTTTCACGCCCGCTTAGCTCCCCCCCCCCCCTGGGTACGGTGGGTACGCCACTGTACATAATTAAATATAATAGAACATAAAATAAACAAATATATCAATATTCAATAGGTTTGTAAATGAATTTAATTAAATAGTATCACATAACAAACATAGGTAGGTAACTGTAGTTGTAACTTATAAGGACACCAATATTGTTGGATTCTCATTTCACACAATGCACATAACACATAAAATACACCGTAATCATGATTATATGATCCTGAATAGAATTTCTATTGGTAATAAATTTCGGCTTTCAATAAAATTATTTATGTTACATTGAATTGTATAGGTACATGATATTATAGCACATTTAATTTTTGTGAAATAAACATTAAAAACATTTATATTATTATTAACCTGGATAATTTAGAACATTTGGTCCACCCATACAAAGTTGTTTTTGGGAAAACATTGTGATAACTTTTTCTAAGCCTTTTAGATTAAATGGATATCGTAAGTCAGTTAAAAGTTGTTTTTAATCAATACATTTTTCATAAGCATAAAAATGTATAATAGATTTTGATGTTCAAACAATTTGTCTTTTAATTACAGCTTTTACTTCTTGAATACATTCATATTTTAAGAAATAAAATGTAACCGCTGTTTGTTCATAAAAATAATTCCAACAAAAGGCAAACTTATGTTGGATTAATTTTCCAACAACCTTTAAAACGAGTCAATGAAAACCACCTAATCAAATAAATAAAGGCGAATTCATTATTAAAAAAAAAGAATAACCTGTGTGGTAAAATATACTTACCAGCAAACCTGCCAACTTATTGGAGTTGCATTAGTGTTTTGGTTCTAAACTTCTATGTAAAAATCCTGAAAATGATAAATTTTTTTAGCTGTTTAAGTAGGTACCTAGATAACTATAATGTAAGAACAATTAAACATATACATTTCAATCAAGTATTTCATTTAAACCTCTTTAGTTTTAGCTGTTGTAGATGATTCTAGAGTTGCTCCAGAATTAGTACGGTTCCAATACGAATATGTCCGAGAATTCGAGATATATTAGATGGATTGAAATTTGAAATGTAACTTTCACACAATATGTGATATTAAGAGGACACTCGCGTTTCTTGTATCGGTCTTACAAACGTACAACATATAGCTAAAACTGTTTTGCGTAAAATAGAACTACTCAAGCTGTAGTCCAATCTAAGCAACCAATTTTTCACACTATAAACAAGAGAACATTTTTTCCGCTACATCGTTTTTTTTTCCATATTAAGAATACAAGAAGAGTTCTTATTATTTAAAAACTCATTATTTCAAACTTGAATAACTTTTTTTGTATTTGTGATATCGAAAAAATAATAATTATGTTGCACAGTAAATGTTTTCCTCTTAATAGTGTGAAAAATTAGTTGCTTAACTTAGACTACATGCTGCAGCTTGAGTGATTCTATTTCACGCAAAACAGTCTTACTATGTTGGACGTTTGTAAGGCGGAGACAGCACGACGGGTGTCGCGTCCTCTTAATAACATATCTTTACCATATTTTACTTTAGAGAAAATGTTGATCCATTCTTTACGAATATTTGGATTTTTTGGTAAAGTAAAAAGTGAATTTTTTTTATTTTTTTCTTAATGTGAAAGACAATTTATTACAAAACACCTCACCATAATTGTGTGTATTTTAAAATAAATTTAGATTAAAATTAAAATTACAACAATTACCATTAATATTTATTATTCAGCATAAAACTATCTATTGAAAAAGTTGAACATCAAGTCATCAAACATAGACTATGAAATATAATTACTTAATTATATTTCCGGCTGTAATATATAATTATATATTATACAGCCGACAGGCGGAAAAGAAGCAAACGAAAAAAAAGTCCACGTGAGTGTCATACAAATATACAATTGTACTATTTTATATTTTAAAAATATTCTGTTGATTTTAATTCGAAAAAGCATAATACATTAATACTTATTACTTATTACTCATTGGTGTATTCATTACCTTTGTATTAAACTTGAGCCAGCGACGAATTCCAGGGGCCCAGGGGCGAGGGCCCCAGCCCCAGCAGACATATTATTTCCCAATTTTTTTCAATAATTCTACAAATCCTGATAGTACTATATTTCAAATTACATGTATTATTATACGTATCGTTCTGGGGTGCACACACTAAGATATTGCTATCTTAGTTCATGGTGGAAAGTCATTCCAATATTGTAATTTTACATTAACAAAAAATTGTGCNTCTTTGCTCTGGATCCGCGCTTGACTTGAGCAATGAACTAATATTATAGTTAGTAACGCCTGTTTTGAATTGAAATATAATATTATTATTTTTATAGTTGAGTAATTTTTGTTTAAGTGTAGTATATATACCTAAGACTGATATTTTTTGACTGTAGGTTCTATATTTTATTATTAATTACCTAATGACTCAATATAAAACAGTTTATAATTATGAACTATATTACTATAAGTGTTTGAAAATTTCCTTATAAAAAAGGAATTTGTTTCGTTCATTGTTTCTTAAAAAAAAAAAATTCTAATTTAATCATCAATGCATTTTTTCATATTTATACTTATACATACTTACAAGTACATATATAATTTACTATTTAAATTAAGAATATAATATTGAATATATTTTTTTTCTTCTATTCATCTAAATTTATTATTTTTTAAACAATATAAATTAATTTTATATTATACCATTAAATTCGATACTCGATAACGATCACTATAATTGCAATATACACGTTAAGAAAAAACATATTTTAATTTTAAATTATTTACATTTTTGTGTATATTGAAACTCGAAAGTAACGAAAAATTTCGTTATTTTTCCTTGACAAAAAGAACTCGTCTATTTTCTAGTTCTTTTTTTATAAAAAGGAATTCGTTCTAGGAATCCGTTCCCTCCAAAATTTGATCATAATAATTTATAGTCGGTAATTATAACTTATAAGTTATAAGTTATAACACAATACACAATATATTATGTATAGTATACATGTATTCATATCATATTTAAAATATATGACGTATTGACGTTTAATAGCAATAATAGGTATTATATATTTTACGAAGCATAAAAAAGGCGGGATATATATTATTACCTTAATTCGTAATATTGATTTATTAGTTTCTTGTATTGGAAACCTAGATAGCGCAAGTATTGACAAGAACTAAAAGCCCCCATAACCCGCTCATTGAGTACATTTAGGAGGATTTACCTCTCATACCTTCCAACTATATTATTGTTTCTAGACTTTCAGTACTGTTTGTTGTTCATTTTTGTTGATAATGGACCGAAGCGGCTCCAAGAGGGGGGGGGGCTAGGGGCCGTGGTCCATTCCCATGCCCGTATTTCTAAGATAATTGTTTAATGTTAAAATCAAAATTACCTAAAGAAACATATTACAATAATATAATAACAAAAATTGTTTGAAAATTATGGTCAACCCCTCCCCCCCCCTCAGACCATGTCAATATGTCAATGGAGCAGTGGAGCCGCCCCTGATAATGGATATATATTACACCCTAACTAGTAACTGCGATAAGCGATTGTTATAATATCATGATTCACGGAGACCAATAATAATATCTCTAATCTTCATGAATGTAATGTCGTGTTTTCAATGTTTTCATAGTTATTATTATTGAAACTTGTTGATAATTTATTTAGGAAATAAATTAATCAGCAACAATAATAATAACAAAATAATCAACAGTGTTCCCATTCAATTTTCCGGTTTCTCGTTCGTATCAGTAAATAGTTTCTAATGACGCTCAGAACGAAGTTACGAACTACTTAACTAAATTCTCTATTATAGTAAAATAGTGAATTAAGACTTGTAACCACGCAACTCCCATTCCGCAAAATTTAAGAACCGTCTCGATTAGATAGTAGGTACTCGACATCTGTAATTGATTTTTGAGTCACATATTTACTTATTTATTTATTTTCGCATACCTAGCTCTATTATTGGGTCGGATCGCCAAACATGAGTTTTTGCGAGCGGATGTCGTTGAACATACGTCAGCCGATAATCGATAATTTATATATATTAAAATATATCGTAGGTATTATCGTATTCGTATTTCTGGAATTTGTTTCAATCGTTATTTCATTCGAGCCACTGGCGAGCAGCTGTGTCTCGAGTGAGTGACATAATCTTATTTTACGGAGTGACGTATTGATATTTGCGATGACACATGGCTACTCACATAGATCATGCGAAAACGGCAGTCCGAGCCGCGACACGTCGACAGGCTAAGACGCAAAAAAAAATTACGTAGGCATGAGTAGCTAACAAGTACCTAATAAAAAATAATATGGGAAAAGAGATAACGCCACTACAAGTCACAACGCTCACAACAGCGTTCTCGTTCACACAATCACACCAAACCTCACCGAGGACGGGCCAGGCGTATTTTATTTAGTTCACTATATATATGCGTATTTAGTGAACCAGTGTGTACTACACTGCCGTGTTACACGGCCCGTGTACTGACTAATCGTAAATCGTAACATTCCAGTAATCCAGTGACTTTCACGAGTTGTACGCACAACAGCCAACAGGTGATACTCTCCGGTCAATCCTTGATAGGCTTTTATCAATTTTATAAAAAGCATCTTTAATTTTATTTTGTTTGGGTGAGTCACGTCAACACCGTTACTTACACCGTTATTTCGTAATTATTGTTACATAATAATATTTTATTCTGTGATAATATATTTTACTATTAGGCAACGACCACGATTGAGTGTCGAACTCCATTAATCGTAATATTGTAGTCATACTATTGTAAGTTTTATAAACTGCCATAAGTCGTAACTATTTATTTATTTTTATTTGAAATAAAAACAATTTACACTGTTATGATTATAATTATTAATTGCATATTATATATTTACATTTAATTAACGTTGAGGAGAAACCTCCCCTTAGAGACACCCTTAACAACAACAATGTCAACATATCCATGATAAATTGTATTTCATTTATTACAGTCGCCATGTATCCACAAGTGAACAAAGAACATGATTTGCCATCAGCTCCGCCATCTTACTTCGACTCAATGAATGCTCCGAAGTATGAGACCTACAATCAGGGTGATATCGGAGGCCATTCATATTCTTCATCAACCATGGGAGCTCCACAGCCAACTCGAGTGGTCATTGTCCAAGGAAATCCGGAAATCTGTAAGTGATATATTTAGATTCTTGAACTCTTTACCGATTCTAGTCTATTACAATACCCAACTAAAACTAGACGATTCATGGAATACCTGTATTTGATAACAATTCGCCAAAACATAGAGATATGAGTAAAATTATTAAATCGATTATTAATGTGACCCACCCAATTGAGTATTTATCTTCAAATTCATTTCAAACTCCATTGATATTGTATTTAATTCTGCTTCCTTATTAATAGTATCACTTCAGAGTTCAAACACATTTCATTAAAAACTGCTCCATTTTCTCATTCTTCTCTGACTATCTGTCTAATTCTCTCTTCAGCCATTTATTGGACTTGGAAATGAGGACCTTTCTATTTTTTTTTTTACAATCTTTTTCCTGGCCAATTTGCTTTTTATAATATATAATATATAACAGGCTTGTGCCAAGTAAATATGATTCATTCACTTATGATGAAAATATTAGAACAACAAGTGTGAGCTTAGGTACATCTGGATTTAAATATTGATGAAAGAGGTGTCCTTTTTTCTAATTTTATTATTCCATAAGTTGCTTAATTTGATATTATATATTATAATTGGTTTGATTGAGGAGAGAAGAATGTTAAAAGAAGTTTTATGCTGAATAAGACTTGAAAGCACTTTAAAATCAACAAGTTAAATAGTAGGGGGAATGAATATTTGAAGAGATGATATTTTTAAGGAAGGAAATGTTATGAGAGTAACAATAGTTACATTGCATAATGCTATTATATTCATGTTATTTAATTATTTTAGTACCACCATTGGGTCCAAGATCAGTGCAGTTGACATGTCCAACATGTAAAGCATTAGTGAGGACAAAAGTTGAAGAAGAGGCATCATCTACTGCTTTTGTTTGTTGCATGTTGCTGTTTATTGTTGGGTGTGTAGAAAAAAATATTAATAACTACATTGTGAATATTATTATTTAAATTATAATAACTTTTCTTATAAAACTTAATTATCATAGAAATTAATAATGCACTTAAGCTATTATTCATTAGATAATACTATGTTCTTGTTCCACGAGAGAATATGCATTTCCATAACGAAAACTGGTCGAATCCATCCTATTTCAAATAAGTTGTCAGTGACCGTTGACTGCATGAATGGGATTCAACATCTTTCTACAAGCACAAAATTAACATGTTTTTCTCGTGGGACAGAGTTTAATAAAATGATACTATATTTGTCTCTGTTATTATTTAAATTTTATATTTGCAATCAACTCATGCTCATAAGTATGTTAATTATATTAATTAACTTACACAAATGATAGTCAATAATAATAACTAAGATAAGATAGGTATGCTAAGTAATGTACATCTTTTTTCTAGGTGTTTTGTTTGTTCATGTCTGCCATTATGCATGGATAGCTTTAAGAACAGTAAGCATTCGTGTCCAAATTGTAATGCTTTCATTGGGCTTTACAAACCATCATAAGCCAATAATATTATTAACCACCAATTTAACCAAGCATGCAAACTGCAAGCGTATACAATATTTTATTCCTCATTATATTATTACATTCTATTACATTCATTACTATTTACTATTATTATATCTTTAAGTTTATTTTTGACAATATTTCTTATTTAGGAAACTATTCTATTTCTGAATATTAATACACAAAACTCTGATTGAACTTGTAGTAAATATAGTTATCTGGGCATTTCTGCTTCAAGTGTTCTCGTTTGATGTTTATACAGTTAATATATTTGTGTTTTATGAGAAGAAATAAGTAATAATCTTTTATACAACTGAAACGCATTAAAGTTATTTTGAAAATAAAAATCGTTCAACTATTTATTCATTTTTATTGTTAAAATATATTAAAATAATCTATCACCAGAGTATTTTTCATTTGTTCCCAAGTATCATCAGCTGCATATTACTTGCGTCTTGTAAGATTTTTTTATGCTTGATAATATTGTATAATATTACAACAGCGCCATTACTTGTGTCTCACAGGCACAACTTACTTATTGTATTCATTGATGGAATGTTTGGGTCCCAAACGAATAGTTGGAATTGAAATTACTGTATCAATATAATTTGACAATGTGAAACCTCTAAATACTGGACAGTCTTGGTAACTGCTATTCAGAGAGTTCAGTTAGGAGAAGTTTTTAGTTTGGTCCTAAAAACTTACTGAGGTATCCATGAAAGTTTCACTGTATATTATTTTCTTATGTACCTAACTATTAAATTATCTTTTAGGATACAAATAATATATCAAAAAAACACATTCTAGAAAAATTGAGTCCAAATCTCCGAACTCTACTTATTGTACTGTCTGCACTCCTTTGGTTATGACTAATAACTAACAGATAACTTGAGTCCAAAAGTTTGGGCAATTTCTTATGACAGTGTATGTTACTATTCCACACACAAAATAAATCCCATGATTGAATATGGCCCTCCGACTAGCTACACATTTGGAGTTAAAATTAAAATTATTAATTTTTTTTTTTTTAATAAAACAATTATATTAATAACGATATGAATTATAATTGCTATATAACAATAGTCTTTGATAATAGAAAAAAATGGTTCTGTTGTATTTTATAACAATATAATATCATATAATGATAACATCATTGTTTTTTTACTTTTGTATGGGTCAATTTTGTATTTTGTATTTTAATGTATTTGTCAAGACAATATTATTGTTTTATCTGTCTTATATTATGAATTACCTGATGGTAAACGCTGGCTACCTCTTATTATCCCTAGTCTTCGCCTAGAAATTGTAGTCAGCTGTACTCTAATAGCTGCACCATCTCTGCTGTAATGGTATTGTCACAGAACTTGAAGTTGCCAAAATCGTATTGAATTTACTTTATCCAATCTATTTTTAAATTTAAGTACATTTTCATGAGTAGATTTGCTTAACTTTTTTACATTATTAGCCAATCAAGTTTTTAAACCTTCCAATACTGTAACTATATCTTGTGGTATTTGAAATTAGACTTTATTGGGCACTGTTGTATTTTTCATTAGAATTTTTTTTTTGTAATAAAATTATTTTCATGTTTATTATATGCGCCTTATCCTTGTGTTTCTACTAGAAGCAAGTGTACTGGATGAGTTTTAAGTTGGTGATGTTATGCCTCTTTTTGTACAAGTCCATGCAATTTCGTACTGGAAGCTTTATCACCCAATATTCTATTATCTAAGACTATTGTTGTATAGCAATTATAATTCATAACCTTTATGCTTATCGTTTTTAATATTATTGTTATATTTAAAATATAATTAATAATTTTAATTTTAAGCTTTTCCTCCAAATGTGTAAGCCAATCGGAGAGCCAAATTCAATCATGCGTGTTATTTCGTATGCAGAACCACTGACGGAATACAGGCATTTTTGCTTGGAACTGTAGAAGTCGGCAGTCGTATTATAGATTCTGCCTAACCATTAAACTAATATTAACTTAATAATAGTTTAATGTAGAAAGAAATTGAAATGGCTGATGTAAAACTTACTAATGACTAATAAGTATTAAGTAACTTTAAAGTAAGAGTCAAACGCTATCAGACGTTTAATGTGTATAGTGTGCATCGGACGTAGGCGACCTCAAAAGGACGTCAAATCTGAGGAACGTTGAACGTGTGACCGTCGGCATCAGTAATCGTAGAATTCAACAACGGAAGTAAAAAAAGATAGTATGACCCCAGCCTAAGAGGACCTCACACCCAGCGGTAGATTGTCTTGACAATTTGGGAATTACTGTGTGACGGGCCCACCCAATATTGTTATAGATAGTAATCATTTTCCATCGAAAACCTTTTTTTTAGGGAATTATCTTATTCATAATTTAATATAATATACTCATAACACGCTTGAGTACGTAACTTTTTTTATTTCAAACAATTTTTAGGAGTTACAGGGAAAACCCAATTTAGCTAGGATCTGACGGCGCGTGGAGTGTGTTGTTAGTGTTGTTACCCGTTGACTGGTATAGACTAGGTATAGAGAGCCAGAGCGGTACAGTTCTCGAGCCTTATTGCCGTCGATGATGCGCGTGTCTGCCCGACGATTATTGTCGGTCTTCTCATCTCGGAAATGGGCGTCAAGCCGGATCCCACGGCACGTGCCGCTTGTCATAATATCGCGATACTACACGTTCCCCGCTACTCGACTCGCCGTGGGATCCCGGTCTTAAGCGCCTGGCACACAGCCAGAAGATATTCATTAGTTGGGTGGAACTCCTAATTTCATCATTTTTGGGTGGTATAAATTAAAAGCCGCCGTATGATAATGGGTCTCACTGAATACTTTGGGTGGGCCGTACACATTATAGGGGGGGTCAGGCACTCACTGGCTCCACCTTAGCTACGTGCTTGTTTAAGCGTCTGAAAAAAGTCTGTTTACAATCACAAATGAAAAAAAAGGAGCACTACGGGGTAAGTGAGTACGTACATTATAATAGATGTCGTGTGGGTCACTGTAATAGATTATGGATGTGTTAAATTTGAATTAATTGATATTTTACCATTGCATACGAAAAATGAAAGTTTCAAGAACTCATTTTTAAATTACAACAAAGTAACTAAAAATGTTATTTTTTCATAAATTACGTATCTAATTTGGTCCAAATGATGACACTGATTATAGGTACTGACAGATCTCAATTCGTTAAAATAATATGTATCAGATAAACCAGTAATAAATATGAAATATTACATGGCATAATTTATGGTAATAGGTATATGTAGGAAAGAGTGTAATACAATATTTTGTACGAATAAAACTCGAGCAAATTCCCCGTATATGACAGGTAAGTGGTTTTTTATACTCTACCAACTTCTGGTTTTACACGTTTCGTCACGATCGAGATAATTAGCATAATATATATTATACATAGCGACAGCTACCTATGCATGTATATTATATTTAAGTATAAACAGTACGTATGTACTACATAGGTAATATACAACATTTAACGATCGGAATTTTCAAAAACATTCTATTTCAATGGATTTTATCAAACTATATTCAACTAGTTTCCGTATAGAATACAAATAAGTACCTACTTAGCTTACGTCATTTATGAGATTAAATTTTTTAGTTTAAAAATATGGAACATAAATATTTCAACGAAAATATTAAATAATTGTGTAATTTGTCTGTTGTCAGTTACTTAATAAAATACAGTGTTGTCAACGTTCTTTTTATATTGGAATCCGAGCATTTCCTCGTTTCTTTAGTATAAATAGGAATTTATTCAATTCCTCTTTCATTTAGTATTAAAAAAAGAATTCGTTGTTCCTATAAAAAATATCTGGCTTCTCACCCTAGTTTACATTAATATTTTATAAAATTATTTTATTATACATCCTAAATATTTTTATTTTAAGTAGGTACAATTAGTATGTATAAAATATTATTTTAAATATTTCTCAAATAGTAAATATATATTATGAGTACTACATATTTATTAATTAGGTATAAATGTATAATGAAATGGATAACTGTAATACAAACTGAGCTATTTTTCAGTTACTTTGATTGTGATAACTGTTCAAATGCTTAGGCGTATATATTCTTCCGTAACCAATAATACTATATCGAGAAGTGACATGGAATAAAATGGTACTTATAAAAGTGTACCAATATCGTATTTCTTAATTATCTGCAGGGGTGACACTACACAATAAGTAGGTCAGGGCCTCAGGGATGGGCAACTCAAAGTTACTATAGAGGGCCAATTTTTAGAAAATTAAAAACTAGCGGGCCAGTGCATAGAATGCAAAAAAAGTCATTCAAAATATACATTTTAATTGGTGTTAAATAGATTATAGATTATAGATGGTAAACTTAAAATTGTATGATGTAATTTGAAAATGTAGCTTTGGCCAGATAAAAAAGGCTCGAGGGCAGCCAATTGCCCACCCCCGCTATAGATTAATATATATATATATATAAGACAATATACGGGAAGATTTATATACCTAATGCATTTTTAGTAGGTACCACGTAGGTATCTACATTTTTGATTTTTTTTCTGCCATTCAACATTGGTTGGTATATTTTAGTTGCTTCTGTTTTTCATTAACTCAAGTCATGAAATAATGACTTTAATTTTGTATCCAGTTAGAGCATTTTAGTAGTAGGTATAGGTACTCTTGCAGTCTTGCTTATATTTGTTTATTTTTTTTTTAATTCTGTAGGTAGGTACAAATGTACAATACTTATAGTTTGCACATAATTAATACTTACTGGCATAATAATGGTGTCCTATATCTTATAAATTAGTTATAATACATTAAAATAACTAGGTAATAAACCATGTTCAGTTTGCGATTTCGTTTCATCGTTGTAACTAGTATTTAATTAGCTTACCTATAATCCGTTGCTAGAAATTATGGTCGGTGGCTTAGTCCACTTAAAAGTTTATTAAGCCCCCCTCTAAAAACAAATAAAAAATAATCGTAATATTTTCCTTTAAAAAATCGTACAAAATATCCATAACAAGTAGGTAGGTACTATGTAGAATAATATATTTTTCTTTGTAATAGTTATAAATATTTTGACAGAAAACAATTTCTAATTTTCAAACAGCGTTTTCGTGAACGGCAACCGTGAGTCGTGACTGTCATTATCTTAAAAATAAATTATAAAAACCGGATAGCTTGTTTCTGTTGCATACCTATAATCTGTTTGTGTTTCAAAAATTCAATAAATTATTGTTGGTAGGTTGGTATGCAAAAAAACCAAACAATTTGAACTCGAAACGCTTTATAATACACGTACAACTATGCTCAATATTAATGATATTTTTAAATTACCTTAACTCCTTAGGAACTTCGGAGGGACAATGCTTCTGATTTTTAAACCTTAAAAGTTTAAATTAAAAATACTATGAAGTCTAATATCCAAAATAATTTGTTAATTTTTTAGATTTTTAATAGACAGACATATTAAACAAAAAAGTGAACAATTTTTTTAATGCATTTTAAGTCGTTAGCCGCCCTTCTTCCATTCTAATAATAGTAATTGATTCGCGTTTATGATATTATTGGACGACATTGACGTTTCTCGTAAGCGCGTTGGTTAATAATAATAAGTAGGCAAGTGTCTGGTATATAGGTGCTATAATATTACATATTATTATTATTATAGATAGGTATCATACAATTGTGTGTATTAGTAGTTATTACAATATATGCATTAGACATCGGGAGATAACGTGTGTCGTATATTTTTCAATTATAACGACAAGAACAATATTTCGATTCTCCCGAGGAATTTCCCAGTTGGGTTTCTCCAAACTTGGTGGAAAACGATTAAATTAATAATAGTGTATTGGTAAACTCACCACCTAGACCTATACTCAATACAAAAGTCGTTAATTTATATTTTCATTAGCGAATATTTTGAATTTTCCAATAACTACACGATATAATGCGCATATTAATTGCTGACAAAACAAAACTACTACTTTTATATTGAGTGTGGTTTAGATGGTAATTGTATACTTACCATCTAAATACATTATTATTAATTTAATCGTTATATACATTATAGTACATTACATGATATATAGTTTCTGCGGTTAATTTGTAGTCGAAAAGTGCAAATTCGTTTCTTAGTATTATAAAATCGTAAACTATTGGTCCAATGCGCACAATGATGGCCGCAACGTCATAGCAATAATATTCGAGTCCCTTATACTGACACCTTAAACCAGTTTTTCACGACGATGACGAAGAAGCGCAACGTACTTATGTGTTCAATTATTTCCGGTGTAGAAGAGTAGAAATTCTCGACATCTATTGAACGATATATGGTATTAATGTATTATTATTAATAATATGACATTATTTGCGAATCGATCGATCGTGCCTAAGTGATATACCGATGTATTGGATATATGTACCTAGCACCTACCGACGGACCGTTCGATACAATATAGCAGACGTAGTAACGTTGAATGATTATTAGTTATTGCTTATAAGTTATAGTAAATAGGTGTAATAATTAATAATGATTGGCGTTCACCGTCAAACGAGCATAATATTATACGATAATCGTACGGACGAAATCGATTTGCGCTCGAAGGTGACAGCTGCTTGATGGATTTTTGAAGGATGCAAATAGTAGTGGTTATTACTTTTATACCGTGGTTTCGTACGATTCTATACCATAATGAAGATCGAAATTTCCCAACATTATACATAGTACCTATACTACATTATTACCAATGTATATACAATCAATATAAGTTATAACTATCGGAGAACGACACGAACTTACCACGCCCAAGACACCATGGCGTGTCTTATATATGAAACCCATTTTCGGCGCCTCTGGACTTAGAACCAGGTGTATTTGAAGTACGCTGTTAGAAACAGAACTACCGGAGACGGCTTAGTGCAGTACGAAAAGATCTGATGGCAGGACTCGATGACCGTGTACGTGATGGTTTTTTGATCTCAAAAATCACTTCAGGACATTCACAAACGGTATTGATTAATATCATACATTATTATAATGAATAGGTGTGTGTGTTGTGTGTGTATGTATAATTTCAGTAGATTTTTTAAACACGGTAAATTGCTAATGTGGTTTCGCTTTTTACTTTTTTAGTTTCTACCGGAAAATCCCCCGCAAATACCGATGACGTCAGTGGTTTTTGATCTAATATTTTTTTCTATAGTTATATCTATATATTTTAATTTTCAGAAGGAACAATAGCTGGTTATTTATTTTGATAACTCGCCACCATACATTTAACATTAACTTCTGCCACTATGCCAGTGAGCTCTCATATCAAAGTTCACCACTGTCAATACCTAATATATAAAAACAGAATAAGATAATTAATTAATGATAAATAATTTGGGCTTAAAAAAATTAAACGAAAGTAGATAAGTACGTTATTTTTGTTATGTACTTGATATGTACCTATAGCAAAATATTTTTTTTGTGCTTGTCTTATATAACTATTACATTTGAGCACCATTCTATGTGAATCAACAATTTTCTCCTAAACTATACAATATGCATAATGCTCGTATTATTATTTTATGCTTACAAACTGCCTCAATACGAACTACTAATTACTATAATATTAAGCTATATGCGCAGAGAAGAACCTGCAACGTGCCAAACCTGCGGAGAACCTCTTACAGTCAAGCACCTCTTTGACCAGTGTCGTAATCATATATATACCAGAAAAAGTCTAGATTTGCTAGACAACCTCTTCGAAAACCCTCAGTACAACCTATGACAACACCAATAAAATAATTACACTTCTATTACAAATTGATATGTACAACCTAATTTAAGGACCAATTCTATTATGTATTCAGTATTGTAATCAAAAACAAATTAATATGTTCAAGCTAAGTTTAGGAACTATGGTTTTACTATATTATGTAACTAAAGGCTCTCATTTTTTGTTGCAAGATAAACACCTTAACTGTTGAAGTTGTATCATGAATAATAATACAAAAAAAATATTAAGCTATACACTAAACAATACATAGCACTGTAATGATATCCATATTATTACGCCACAAGACTTCATAACTTATTTTACATTAAATATGTCCCCCTTAAACGAGTGAACTAAACCTAATAAAATAACTGTAGGTACCATGTACTATTGTACCTATAGTCAACATTATATATAACACTTAAGAAAGTCATGTTAATATTATAATTAATAATAACACATTTTCAATTTTGTATCTAAGTTCCTTCTCAAATAAACAACAAAAATTTGAAGCCGAACAAGTGTCAATTACGAAAGTTCAATGATGTAAGTAGAACCCAATTTCAATACTATACAATCAGTCTGTTCCCAGAAGCTTAGTCTACCTCAAATAACATACTCTGTTCAGAGCCAGTTATAATAACTAAGCCTCAACTTAGTTACGTTGACCTCTACTACTTTTTGCAAGATATCTAATTAATACAGTTTCATACAATTTAAAAAGTGTTTTAAAGTAATTTCTTGTTTTGAGTTAATTGGCTCTGTGGATTTTCATCTCCTGATGCCTGAACTCACCTCAAGAAAAATTACTCATTCTTGCCAGCTGTACACATGTAAGAAATCATATTAATATACATATCTATAGTAAATAATAAACTGTAATAAAATTAATGAATTAAATCGTCTAATTAAAATAAGGCGCATAAGCCGTGGTAATTTCAATAAAATAATCTGTTTATATAAGTACCTATATGTACTTAATAAGTACCTGTAGTGGTGAAACACGATTGCAGATGATCTTAATCGATGTACGCAATCTTGAACATTTTCATATAACTTTTAACTTGAAAAGACGTCCTACCCGCATGTGTTGTCTCCATCATACACACGTATCACGTATGGCATCACATTTTCGTTCACCAGTTTCAACAGTGTGCTGTTAGTTTTGATATTATTAGAGTGAATTAACCTATTATACAATTTAAAGGTAAGTTTATTACCTAGGGCCCCAAGTAGGTTTTTATTGATATTATTATATTTATAAGTAAGTTATGATAATTTTAAAATATACAGTTACAAAAAGTTCATAATTTACTTAAAAATAATATCAATGAGAACCTAAGTGGACTACTAGATAATAATCTTACCTTTAAATTTTATAATAGCTCAATTCACTTTAATATCAAAACTAACAGCACATTATTGAAACTAGTGAACGAAAATTTTTTAGGGAAACAATTTATTGACTTAAGTTTAATTATTATTATATTCTTTTTAAAGTTAAAATTAACTTAACCTAACCTTTTTAACTCGTTTACCCCGAGACTTGCTAACAACTTAAATGGTTTCCAAACTAAAAATTAGATTCTTAATTTTTTATATACTCTATCATGATTACCTATTTTTACTTTGCATTTTTCGACGTTAAAATTGTACATTTTTTGCAAATTTAAAAAATGCTCGGAAACTATACCGTGTTGTATATTGATATAGCTAGTAACAAAATATAAAATTCACTTCACAATCTTTCAATACTCATTTTATAAAATTAACTACGGTAGGTACTTAGTTATACTGTTTATAATATTATAGTTATTCATTATTAGTATTTAAATTATAAAGTTTACAATTTAATACAGATTGCCAACTAACTACTTAGTAAGTACCTACTTTTTATGGTTAAATTTAAATATAATATTAAACTCGTGTAATTCTTTCAATAAAGATAAAGATAAACCTTGAAGTGGTTACACATCCCATTGATTTTGCTCTGTCATATAAACAATATGTAGGTGGGTAATATAATATTTTAATGCATAGTAGTATTATTTTTTTAATAATGAACCAAACCACCACATTGCTCATGGGCGATGAAACAAAAATGGCAAAAATTTGTGGGATCAAATCGTTTCTACAACAGACTACAATACTGGAATATTATTATAAACTTATAAATATTTTGGACCAGGTGCGTTCCCAAGGTTAGGGGGGAGGGGCTGAAGAGACATTCGCCATCCATAACAATTTATTATGTATAAAATTACTCCAATTGTCAACAAAATAACAATGATCAAAATTGTAATTTATAGGTTCGCCCCCCCTTAAAAAGTGTCTAGGGACGCTTCTACGATGGAGGTTGATCGGGGATAGATACATATAACCAGGGCTTGGGACTTACAGCACTTAAAGTCATTAAAATAAGCTCTTAAAAACATCATTATAACCACTCAAATAAGCATTTAAAATACTTAAATATAAGCAAAAATATTTTTAAAAAAAGTAAAAAATTATAACTAAAAAATCAAAAAAAAATCTTTATCTATAAAACAAAAAAACATTTGATTTTACTTTCGAGACTTAGAGGTTTTATGGATTTTCAGAGGGTTTTTCTGAAAAATAAAATGAAAACGATATTTATAAATAGGTAGTTGAAAAAAAGTTAGTTAATTAATTAAATTTTACCGTCATTATTGAATTGAATGATCAAATGTTTTCTGAGATTTTTAAAACCATAAAAAAGTAGAAAAACTGATAAAAAAATCAAAAATTATCAAACAAACTGGAAATGAGCATTTTTTTTGAAAAATCACTGATAAAAGCTGAAATAAGCATTTTAAAAAGTCATAATTCCAGAGATTTAAGTCCGGAGCCCTGCATAAACAATACATAGATCAATTGAACATTTTATATTTGTGAGTATAATATTCGTAGAGGGTGGATATTGAGATGTTTCCTTGTAATTCACAATGTCGTCTGTTTTTATATCCAAGCATATTCTCCGTTTATCATAATTTATAATGTGGCTTCTCCGTCACGTTTTTGCTGTGCACCACCGTAAAACAAAACCAAAAAAATCTATAAATTCCTCCCGGCAGAAGAAAACAAAATATCTTCACCCCCTCCAAAATCTGTGGAGTATCGGCGAACCCATGGTGCTGGTTATAAGTACCTACGCGAATCTGCCATTGGCCGTATAATAATTATATACACAACATTTGCGACGTCACATATCAACCGGTGTTCTTCATACCGGTTAAACCCGCCGGTCGTTTAATAATAATAATAATAATTTGCAGCATATATAAAACTGTGTAATACGGAAATCGTATCGTTGTATCCCACAGTTTGCCGCACCGATATCGGTAGGTACACGTATAATACTTTACGGTGATCAATAGAAGTATATAAATCAGTAAATAGTCATACATTTATCAGAAAGCCGAGGAATCGATTCATGAACACGCAGTATTTCGATTTTTAGTTGCTTATGTGTATTTTGGATAGTATTGTTCAACGTAAAAACTATTAGCGAATAATAACAATACATAATAGGTATAATAATTTCCGTCTCCACCCACGAGGAATAACACTGCTAGCTAACGATCGCATACAAGTAATATTGAACCAGTAAGTACTGACATGGCTTAATATTAGTATACTCGACATAAATCATTAAAAAAAAACGCTTGGACATTATTGTATTACGCAGTTCTATGCCAAACATTTAAGAAATAATATTCTCAATCTGAAATAAATATAGTTTAATAAAACCGCAAACAAACCAACGAAATTTATAAAAATCGAAAACTGATTTTATTCTACCTACGTCGGTATAATTGTAATACTGCAGTGCTATATTACTTACAGTTTACATACCCACCCCTTAAAAAAATTATCCAAGAGTTGGTAAATCGAATTCGCATTATTATCTTACTCTATATTCATGTTTGTTGTTCGTATAAATGGTATAACTATATTATAAGATAGATGATAATCACTTTGTTAAACACAAATAACTTATTAGCACATAAATAGTGGAAATATTTCATGAAAATAACGATTGAAGGACAAATTTGTAGCTATAAAACTGGTTTGTAATATCAAAGCATATGAGGTTAATCAATAATAGTCAATAATAATTTTTATCATCAAAATCGGCTGTACTTTTAATATATTTTTCTGTTTATTTATTTATGGTAAATCATAAATTAATACTATACAGTTGCAAGTTTATCGAAACGTATTTTTACACTCAAAATTATCACTTATAACATCAACATAAAAATTAAAGAAGGTTTTGCATTTGTATTGATAAGACTAAGTAACGTCTTTGTTCAACATCAATGAACACTGTTGGTCGTTGGTGTACATTATTTGCCTATTATTTACGCCAAACAATATTATTTACTCTACCTGTAAATATTTTTACATCGTCCATAATTTATTATATTTTGCTGTATTCGTAATTTCGTTATATTACCATTAAGGCGGGTTCAGTAAGTATATGTAGCGATTTTCTCAATTTTACCGAATTTGTCAGTTGTACTAAATTAGTAGCATGCGCATGCATAATATACATTGATTGGTGCATTTATTGAAAGTCTCCTAAATTATAACTTATAATAGATCATTTTAATATATTTTTGTTTATGAATCTATTAGATATAATTTAAGTATATCAGTTATTATTAAAAATGTTGTTTCTGATCGTTTTCTCCAAACGAATAAATTATTATTATTGAATTATAATGTGTTTTTATGTTTATAATTCTTTTACTAGATCCCTACTTACACTCGGTGTGCTACTGTGCTAAGTGCTGACTTTTATATTCTAAGAGTTAAGACCACCCAATTATTATAAAATAAAAACAAATAATTTTAATTTTAAAGTAGCTTTTGATAGTCTTTATTATTATGCCTGTAAAGTTAAATAATCTTTGTTTGATTACTAGGTAGATATTATATTCGTGTTTATAATACTATCAGCTGACATTAGTAATACAATTGTTTTTCGTTTTCAGTTTAAACATGAGAAAAGAAAAATGTTTTATTATCTTAACATGCATGCTTGGAATGGCAACATCTCAGTCCAGTAATGGTGAGTCACTTTAAAAAATATACTAAAATAAATCAATTCTATACAATGATATGTAGTTTAATAAAATATACAATATTCGTGTTGTATACGTACCTATGTACGTGGTGATTCGCCAATATTATATTAACCCCCTTATTCTTCAACAATGAAGTTATTAAAATTTGATTTTTGGAACTTTTAAATTTACTTAAGGATCATATTTTCAAAAACTTGAAATTTGTTGTACTTTCTAAGGAATGTCCTGCGGACATACAAACTTCTGTTGACATTGGTAGACGAAGTAAATGCATGCATTAAATCATCGTACTTATGCCCTTAATGAAAGAAATTATATTTTTAAATAAATATGAGAGCTGAATGTAGCTTATATACTCAAATAATTATATATTCAACTGATTTTGATGGAAATTTCAAATTGAGATATCAGGAAGCAGCGCGAATCACGTTCGAAAATACACCAACTATCATTTGCTATCTATATCCAATCATTGTCCAGCTTAGTCAAATTAGTTCGCAAAGTTATTATGTATAACAATAATATAGGTATTGTTAAAAAAAGTCAATTAAAATTCGGCGAAAAATCTATTAGATCCCAATTCGATGTACATATAATTTTACTCTAAATCAAATATAATAATTAATAAATAAATCCAAACTAGGTTCAAAGTCAAAGTCAAAACCATTTAACTAATAAACCGCGGATATTTTATCAGACTTACAATTAATTAATAAGTTACTAGTGTAAGTTTGTTGATTTTACTAGACTTATTTCTATTTTTTACGAGTTCTAAATGTTTAAAAAATTAAAAATAATACATAAATAGGATTAATAGGATAGAATCAAAAAAGTAGAAATCACTCTGTTGCAGTACGGTTTAGGTTTGATAGGTTTTGGGCATATACCTAGTCACTGAATAGGTCACTGTAATGAGTCATTATTAATTATTTATAGGTATATTAAATTTGAATTTAATTAAAAAATATAGATCATTGAATGTAAAAAAAACGATTCTAAACGGAGATGGTGTGTCTATTGCTTAAGACTTCAAAATGTATATATTTATTAATTACATTACTTTTAGTAATACCGAAAATTAATATGAATGTTATCAAAACTAATGGATATTTATGTACCTTGTAATTATTATAATATATTATCATAATATAATATTGGTGTTAGACACTATTAGCTTTAAGTCAATACCGACGTACAACGGTGTAAAAAGATTATATTATAACTTAAAATTAGTCCAAATATTATGCAAGTTTCATTGTGTATACTGTATAGAATTAAACAATAATCGTAATGGTGAAAAGTCTTAAGTCCCGTATATTTTTTTTAATCTCAACAAATTTACTTAACTCGTTAAAGGAAAAATCGTCATTTTTTGTAAATATTCAATTTGGTCAACATTCGAAATTCAAATGTCTACAAAACAATAAATCATATAATATTTATTTTTGTTTTTTTTTAAATAACTGTTATAAGAACAACTTATGAGGAACCGTATATACCTACCCTACAACTAAACTAAAAATAGTTTAAAATTTCTAAACATAGTTCACATTTAGAGTTTAGACTTAACAATATTTTAAAAATTGTATCGTGCATAGAAAATACTATTTAAATAGTGGGACGTTTCAAGTTTCTAAAATTAATATAATAACAAAATAATAAAAATCATTCAAATTAAAATCAAATTTCGTAAAAAAATTATAACTTTAAAAACTTAGAAAAAAAATTTGGACTATATAGTTTATAATATATATATATATATATATTCAATATTTATTAATTGCTGTACAAAAAATTTACCAGAAACCTGTTATTGAATTCTCATGGTTTGAGACTAATAACTAATAAGTATAATATGATTATCGTTAAAAAAATATTAAAATATACACATTGAAAATATTTCAAGCGTCAATAAATGTAACGAAAATAGCTAAGATATTTTTAAAATTACTTTAAACTCTTCAAAATGTTTTTATAAATATTTGATGAAAATGTCAAGTCTCTACCGGTACCCAAGTAGTAAATTTTTGAAAAAAAAAAACAATTTTAATTTGTCAAAAGCAGGTGTTGCGTAAACACTAAATTCTTAATAAACTAGATCCAAACAGAAACTACCGCTTATAAGACATTGAACCACTTTCCTCTGCTATAAGAAGTGTTTTAGATTAAAAAAAACACACGCTCACCTTTGTAAATCAATACAACGATCACTCCGCTCAGAATCAGAAAGACTGATAAACTATAGCACCAGTGCCGAGAAAGATGTGTTTTAAGTTTCTAACATGAAAAAAATCTGTTTGCTATTTCAACCTGTCAACGGAAAATCGTGAAACTAAAACCCATATCACCGATATGGATATATCAGTATATCACTTTAACTTTCATCCTTTCTATTACTTCCTAATCTTTTGGAAACAAATGTATGAAAATCTGCTATTTTTAAACTGTTTCGCTACAGCAAATAATTCGTTAAATTAAAATGCATGTGTCAATGTAATGCTTAAGCAGTTCAGGCAGCGTCATCGATGCCAAAAAAATAATTAAAATGAATAAGTAGTACATTTTTAGTAGAACTAAAATGGTTTTTATTAAATGTACAAACTATAGTTTGTTGATGGTTAACAAATCGTTACAATTTGTTAATATAACTCAACTCTTACAACGATTTTTAATTCAGCGTATCTAAATAGTATGATTAATATGCTTACAGGTCATCCCCAACAGTGGGAACAATTAAACATTACAATAATAATACTAATACTTGTTTTTATTCTCATCAACAGGATGCAACACTCCAAATTATGAAAATGGTGTTTGTATCGACATTAAGCGTTGCCCAAAGTTACTAACCCTATTAGAAACTCAAAGACAAGTGCCGGCCGTTTTAGTCTTCCTTAAGAAATCTTTTTGTGGATTTGAAGGCAAAAGTACAAAAGTGTGCTGTCCTCTGGAAAATAATGTTGCACCGGCAGCTCCTGTAGCACCAAAAGCACCGGCAACAATGCCGACGCCGCCGGTAGTACCAAACGTAATGAACAATATTGGGACAACGAACAACGGTGCGGCAAAATTACCATCTCAATCTAGGTGCGGAATGACCAACGTCACCCGCAGTCGAATTATTGGAGGGACCCCAGCGGAATTAGGTTCGAAATAGTTATAAATTAAAAATTAGTTAAGTTAACATTATTATACCTACTCGTATAATTGATTGTATTCAGTATACCATTGTCGAGTTAAAACAATAAGTTGTCGCCGGTCGACTGAATCTTTATACTAACTATTAACTTATATTATTATTTAGGAGCTTGGCCTTGGATGGCAGCCCTCGGCTATCAGGGAACAAATCGAAACAATCGCGCTGTACAGTGGCTTTGCGGTGGCACATTGATATCAAATACACACGTGCTAACAGCTGCACACTGCGTATTCAATGTCGCTGTGAAACTGTAAGCAAATTAATTTAATCCCTGAATAAATTTATTGTAATAAACCATAGGCATGTTAATAGCATGTACTAATATTTTGATTTCTCAGGACTACTGTACGATTAGGTGAGTTGGATTTGGATCCCACGGTCGAAGACGGTGCAAGTCCGATAGATGTTCCAGTAGATCGTATCGTCATACATGCGAGATACCACCCACAAGAACTTACCAGTGACATAGCATTGGTGAAGTTAAAAAATAGTGTTGCTTTTAACGGTGAGTTTTTAATCAATCTCTGTGTTCATTACCGAATCTGCAGAAGTGCAGTATGCGTTTTATTCACTGTATGGAAGTCTTAACACTCATTTGCTAAGGCCAGATGCGCAATTTAAGATGAATAATTATAACGTGTCTGTAAAATGAAACTATAATACTGTCAATGTTGGTATGTACTAAGTATATTGTGTATTTTGTTTAGTATTTATACAACCCATTTGTTTACCAATCACTCCAACTATGAAAAACGCGGATATGTCGAGAAGTTTGCCTTTTATTGCTGGTTGGGGTACTACTCAACCTAACCCCAGTACACCTCCCAGTAAGTATAAATTAGTAAAAATACCTAAAATCTACATAAAATAGGTCGAAGAAAAAGCTTCATATAATATTTTATCGAAAACGTTATATTTTTATATTTGCATATCTTATTTTGTCCAACATTGTCGTTAGACTTTTTTCATACTAAGAAAAACTATAGGAGTATGAAAAATTATTTTTCAAGATTTTTCTTTTAGAACTTGCAATTAGGCGTGTAGGTACCGTTTATTTAATCGTGATCTGGATATTGTTAGTAATTGTTAGAATTGAATAAGATATATTTCACAGAAAGGATTTGATATTTACAAGATCGTTGTAATGGTCACCGCCAAATGCCAATAAATTTCTGTAATAAACTAAAATATAGTAAAATGTATAATATAAATACTCTATTTATTTAGGCTATCCACCCACAACTACTTTGATGGAAGTTCAAGTTCCAATGACGAGAACTGCGGAATGTAAACAAGCATATTCAAAACAAAAAGCTGTAATTGATGACAGAGTGTTATGTGCTGGATATCCAGAGGGAGGAAAAGATTCATGTCGGGTAATTGGTTAATTTAATTCAATATAAAAATTGAGCAATACAGAAATGTTTAATTGGTTGCAGGGTGATTCGGGAGGTCCATTAATGATGCCAAAAGGAAAACAATACTTTTTGATGGGTATAGTGTCTTACGGGTTAACAATATGTGGCCAACCAGGATTCCCAGGCGTGTACACCAGGGTACCTTCATATATTGATTGGATTGTTGAGAAAGTAAACGAAAACTGAGTTCCCTAAACTCAAAACTGACAACTTATTTAATATTAATCATATTTATCTGCGTTAAGAAGTCAGTTTTAATGATTTATTTATGTAATTATGTCATGAAATGTCAGCCAGTCAGAAATGTATTTTAAATTTATTATTTAGTTTTACTTTTGACAGTACATATGAAACATGATAAATTATTTATACAAATTATTGGAATTTTTTTATTTAGACTAGTATAAGAATGATTCTGAAAATAAAAAAACTTTTAATTTTATAAGAATTTTATACATTTTAGCATTGGTAAGCTTTGAACCTTTTACATTATGTAACATCTAGAGTAACTATTTGGGTAAATAGTATGTCTTTATCTAGTGAAAATTGTCAACCTTTAGTAATATTATACGGTAGAAAATAAACATGCGCATTTGAATGGTAAATACTAACACATAAAATAGAGTTGCGTTGTATAGTATTTAAAACCATACTCAAATAACTAAAGTTTTCATTCAAATCTACAAAGTAAAAATTATATTGAATTGTTTATAGATTGTTTATAGTCGGCACAAATTTAAGACAACAGAATTGATTTTAATTGTACGTCCGTTAAGTTAGGCCCAACTCCATCCATTACTCAAAACTGCATAGATATTTAGCAAATAAATTTGCTAAAATTAAAAGTACACACGAAGTTTTTTCAAAACCATTTTTTCTAGAGACGGAGATAAATTCACGAATCATTGCTCAACACATTGTGATATAGAATCTTCAAGCTAATGATCGTGTTTGCTAACATTTGCTCGTCAGTTTTTAGAATTTTCTCACCTGTGATTTTCTCAGAAACAAATTTTTCGTGCCCGTTGAAATTTGTTGGGAGCTTTTTTAAAAGTTATTTAGCTTTAAAATCTGTAGTGCCAACTAACATTTTTAAAACTTAACCAACAATATTCATAAAGCATTGTTGGAAAATCTTTGGAATTTTTTGGAAACTAGGAAAGAAGATAAAAAGTTATTCAACTTTGAAGTCTGTATAGTGATTTATTCAGACATATACCTACAGAGGTGTCAAAGCCCAGAGGTAGGTATGTAAGTAAAACCATAAAATTTCAACCAATATTATTTATACTGCGTTGCAATACATTGTTGTATTTTGGTTGAAAACCCACAATATATTATCAAATTATTATAATTGATAAAACTACGTAAAAAGTTTCAGATTTCACAGGTCTGCTTGTAACAATCACACGTTTTTATTTCTAGAAGACAAAATTCTCTCATCATTAACTTTGATGAAAGTTTCTACTTTCTAGTAGCAAATTAGATTTAGTTGGTACTTTTGGGAGGTAAAAATAGAAAATTCTTCGTATTTTTTAATATTATTATAATTATTCTTTTAAAATAATTGGGAAAAACAAAATGATAAGTAAAATAGGAAAGTTTGATAAAATTGTAATATTATAATAAAAAAAATTCTTTGGTAACTAAGGTTACCATAAAGCTAGATCGTCTAAGATTTATTTAAGTTATTTATACCTATATATACCAGGTGCATATCTTATTTCAATGTAAGCTGGGCTTTTTCATGACTATGGATCGATGACATGGGATTTAAGAAAAAACAAACAAATATTTATTTTTTTATTTTTAACAGGGAATTTTTTTATAATTATTTCAAAACTTTTGAACCCACGGGTGTTCGAATAGCAAAATCAACTTTATTTTTTTTAAATGGTAACCACTATATTTTTAATGGATTCTGATAAAGCTGTTTTTCTTGAAAATTTTGATAGTCAACCCATCAATTTCGGTTCACTAGTTTATTAATTATGGTCCTCTAAAGTTTAGTAAATGTATTATTACTTTGAATTGAAATAATTATTGTTATAAATTTAATTTAAAAGAGCCAAATATTTTTTTTCTTTCAGATATCTTTTGATACATTAAATCTGTCATCTAATGAGGCGCTCCTAAAAAAAATTTGGGATAAAAATCTACAAAATTGTTTGCAAACATAATTCGTTATTTTAATTTTGCCATACAACCATCAAAATAAGTATTATTATTGTAAGTTATTATTATAATCGTAATTTATTAATTGCTTTATATTTTTTTCATCACAGTTACTTTTTTTTTGATTTCAAACATTTGATATGTGGTTAATTTAAAAGTATTTCAAGACACAAAAAACTTATAGCTGTAAAGGTGTAAAGTCAATACATTCATTACTTTGCTCAAAATCTAAAATAGGTCTCAATGATTATTGATTTCATAATATTATGTTATTATAATTAGTAATTACTAGCCAATAAGTAATGTTCTTAGTTCTTAAAATATTCTATTGAAAATTAAGGAAAATGCATTGTAATAATGAATTGTTTTACAACCACCCCTATTAAAAAAAAACCAAGATTTTTCTTTTCAAATAAAAACTGCAACTCCTCCTTAAACTCGCTCTTCCCACACGCGATCTCGTCATTGCAGACTCTATTTGTGACGTCACATGGCGGTCTCTTGCATACCTGTTCTGCTACATACTCATTTGCGATTTTAATATAACCATAAACGAAGATTCGGATTGTCTTGTTACACAGTTATCCATACTAACGCATCCTATTAGGTGCCCGATTAAAATATATTAAAGACGTTATACCCATAGGACGGAAGAAAACCATCGATTCAGGTATAATATAGTTTTTTAATTAATTTAAATCCTTTAACTATGCGATGAACAAATACCGGTTTGTTCTAGTGTCTTCTCGACAGCCGATGAATAATAGAATATTATATTAAGAACTGGTTGCCTAAATCGTTATAATAATCTAATTTTAATGTCGAGTATTTCTAAGCGAACATTTTGGATCTAATATTACGCTAATAAATACAAAATATAAACTTAATATAAACTGCGTTAGGTCGTTATTATTTAATTTTACGGTTGATACTAATCTTAATCAACGAGAATAATTGTGCTTTGGGTGTAGTGTGAAAAATAGGGATACCCAAGGGCTAAGGGTGACCGATGACCATATACCCCGTTCAAAACACGATTGTCATGAAAAACTTAAAGCTTTTTATGTTCTGTTCATAGAAAATGGTCTTCGTGGTAATCCCGTTGGGTATTTTTTGATTATTATACGTGTGTAAAAAATACCTATACTCAAAACGCAGTATACAAACCAATATTTTTACAGTGCAATATTAATAAAATTTAATTTAATAGTTATAAATAGGGTTCGATATTTATTGCACTAAAATTATTGAACATATGCACCTAAAATAACTAAAATATGCAACTAAAATTGTATTTAAATAACTTTGAAAATGTTGATTTATAAAATTTTAAGATTTAACAATGACTTTACATTTATTATTTTACTCTTAATGTTGAGTAACCAAATACCTTAACTTCAAAAAGGTTACTATACAAAAAAAAAAAGCACGTTACTATGCTTCGTACTATATTTTGTATGGGTACACTCTTAACAATAAAAATTAATAATGTAATCTATCAAAATGTATTTACTTAAAATAAACGGAAACACGCTTAAATATATTAAAAATAACAATTAAATTGTCAAAATTTGTTAAATATGTGTTTAAAATAAAATGTTGTCCAGTTTTTTTTTCTATATATATGGTCACCCTTGATTATACACTAACCCACTTACAACGAAATAATGTATTGTTTGAATTTATAATTTTTATCAAAGTTTGTATTTTAATACAATAATATTGTATCGTAGTCGGAGAACCTCATTACGATTTTAGTTATACAGGAAAGATTTCTATTCATTAGGGATACGTTTTCCTTAAATAGGTTTGATTATTTGCGTAAGAGATTTTTACTACCATATTATCAATAAAAAGATTCGTATCTATGGTTAACAAATTTCGAAAAATTATTTATATATATATATATATTTTAAATTTAAAATAGAAAATTTACGATCTGTAGAATAGGATGTACAATAAGCAAATAAGATAAACATGATGGAGAATATAAGTATTTTTATTATTTAGTATAATACTAGTTATGAGGGAGGAGGGTGTCCAGGGACAGAATCTTTAAAAGTATATTTTAAATAGTACTTTACTGTAATGTATATTGGAGCTGTTAGTAATTTTATATTTGATTTCGCTCGTGCTGATGGTGAATGGTGGCTGTCTAACTGACCGCTGTATGGCCTTTAATAATAAATAATAAACATATTTTGTGCGGAAACGACAAGTGCCGAGTGTGTATATTTTGTCTAAGTAAATTTTATAGTGTGTATTTAGTGTAATAATTATATTTAGGATCCATCAAATGTTCAAAGTTACAATATGATAAACTGTTGAAAAACGATGAATAATATTATTAGTAGAACCATATGAAACTGGTTTACAATATAATCGTAAATAATACATGCGTATATAGGTATTATATTGTGAGGCATCTCAGTATATTTGTATAAATTAACTGTACAACGTGAAAGGTTTTTTCAGGATGTTTTTCTCTTAATGTTTCCCACAGGAGATATCATTATAATTGAACGTGAAAATGATTGGAACATTGCCATGTTTTTTATATACTAGAGTATTTATATATATGTTAATGTAAATGGTTTTAAAAATTGTGTCTATCGGTTTTAATTTATTTGTATAGAATTTATCAAAATATGACGTACAAAAAATGTACATAAATAATAAATATATATCTGTATTGTGTTTATGACGATAATATGACGTGTACATGTACTTTAACTTCCTACTACTGAATGAGTACCTAATACCTATCTAGTAAATTTTGATTAATTTTAGTTTCTGAGTGGACGAAGTTTTAACTGAAGAAGCTTGAAACTTTCTACTGTTACTTGTCGTGTACTTATAATATTTACTAAGTATATTCTATAAAATTTTCAAAACATTAAAACTAATTTTGAGTTGTTATAGGTAGGTATTTGATATTTTCAAATGTGTTTTTTAGTGTTGAAAAAAATGTTTAGGCTTTGTCGAGAAACTTGAAAATGTTATACAAAATCACACATAAAATGTTTTTATAGCCATTTTAAATTAAAAATATATATTATGCACCATTTTTTATAGATATTTTAAGGAAAATGGATACCGTGATTTTCTTGGAGAAATATCCTTATTATATTTTACCATACTCAATGACATTTAAAAAATGTATAGATTTATTTCAAGTTACTGTCTAACTTACAATATTATTAATAAAGTAAAACACATTGATACTGTACAGATATAAAATATACTTAAAAATATAAGCTGACTATAGTTGAGTTTACGCTTAAAATCGTAATATGAAATTATTTTTCTATAAGTTCAAATTCAACACAATCTTTAAGCATTGACGAGGTGCACTCGACACTTACACAGAGAAGTTAGACCACTTTTTAAAATGTATTCTCTTATAAAGTAATGATGGTTGAGAATGAAACCTGACGTCACATGTAATAGAAACTTTAAGAAATTCAAATTTGTTGTTCAATTAAAATATAATATGGCTTGTGGTGTTCACTTCACAACGCAATAGTTTATCATTTACAGGTTAACATGAGGAAAGAACAGTATTTTATTTTCATGATGACATTCATACTCGGAGCAAATACTGCTAATCCCAGCAATGGTAAGTTTTTTTTAAAAATTGTATTAAGGTAATTCGAGCTTGAAACTCGTTGTCAGATACTCAGATGCGATTGTTGATTTTCCTTAACTCTAGAATGCAGTACACCACACAATGAAAATGGCATTTGTATGAATATTAAGCATTGCAAAAAGTTAAGAGAGTTGCTGGAAAGCCAGAGACACATTCCTTCTGTCATGGCCTTCCTGAAGAAATCCTTTTGTGGACACGAAGCTGGAATTACAAAAGTATGCTGTCCTTTGGAAAATGCATTTTCGGATGAATCGAAACCAATAGAAGAGACTACTAGCGACATCAAGACACATAAACCATCGAAATTGCCATCACAAGGAACATGTGGTCATAGCAATCCTATCAGCAATCGAATTTTCGGAGGGAGTCAATCTGTTTTAGGTTTGAACATCATTAAAATAATTAACTGCAATTTATTTGTGTTTATTAAGTATGTTTACTACGCTTATTGTGCCCTAGTGTGATAACACATCGTGAAGTAGAAAATTACTGAAAAGCTTACTCACATACATTTTATAGGTACTTGGCCTTGGATAGTAGCTATGGGATACCAAGAGGTCAATGGAAGAAGTCATGAATTATATTGGCTATGTGGTGGTACTTTGATTACCAATACACACGTACTGACAGCAGCGCAATGTGTGGCTAATCGAAAGACTGTAAGGTTGTAAGTAATTGCGGCATTCATTAACATACGTTATCTTAATCGTTATGTCGTACTAATCAAATTAATATAAAATGAAAGGTGACTGGTGTACAGTTTTTTTTTAATGTATACATTTTTTTTTCAAATTAATATTTTAGAACTGTGGCGCGCTTGGGGGATTTGGATTTAGATCTCAATGTCAACGATGGTGCGACGCCGTTAGATGTTCCAATCGATGATATTAAAATACACGAGATGTACAACCCTCGAGAAAACACCAATGACATTGCAATACTGAAATTAAAAAATAGTGTTTCCTTTAGTGGTAAGTTTTTTTTTGCTTGTCATTATGAATCATTATGTTAAAATATATTTTTAACGTGATTTGTATGTTGGTTATCTTGACAAAAATGATTACTTATTATTTATAAATAGAACTGCATACGAATGCACTATATAGAGGACATAGTACATATAACATACATCGGATATATTTATGTAATATTGTGTACAGTTCCGTTATTCAATATAATATTATTACCACCATAATGTGCATTAATTGCAATTTTTGTGCAGATTTCATCCAACCAATATGTTTGCCAATCCAATTGGAGATGAAACATGCTGATATGACGAAACTTATGCCATTTGTTGTGGGCTGGGGTTCCACGCAAGAACTGTTTTTCTCCAGTAAAAATACATTACAATTACCAGAAACCATAAAATCTAACTTTAATATTACTAACTAAGTCTGTACCTTTTTTAGTTTAAATTTTTACTATTTAGTAGGAATACTATTCGAATTATGATCTTATATATCGTGTATACTTTTTACTTTCTTACATCATAAAAAAACGTTCGACCATAATATCGACTGCATTTTGATGGAATGTTTTTTTTCGGACATTCTTCAAATATCATTTAAATATATTAAATCACAATTTATTGGTGTATTGATATAGATTTATATCATTGCAGTATATTATTATGAATTGTAACTTATATTTTAATATTTATAAACATACATAATTTGCATAATTGATCAGTATTATTTTCATGGCTTAAATCTAATAATTGAAATTAAGAAAAAATTTGAAAAGAGTAGGTAATAGGGAGACCATACAAAAAAATTGTATGTGATGTTTATATTTAAAATTTACTAAACAAATGCCTTGTCATATCTATAGTGCAATCACCAAATCGGTGTGTATAAAATAAAACTATCGTGTTTTTTTCAGGTGAATCACGCAATACAGCTTTAATGGAAGTTCAAATGCCATTAACGGACATCTCAAAATGTAAAGAAGCGTATTCTGGTGGATACAATGTGATTGACGACCGCGTTTTATGCGCTGGATACCAGGAAGGCGGAAAAGACTCTTGTGGGGTATTTGACTTTTTTGCTTTGTACATATAAAATAGGTATGTTCGTCTGTTTATTTCCAATTGGTCATAGGGTGATGCTGGAGGTCCTTTAATGTGGCCAAAAGACGGTCAGTACTATTTAATGGGAATAGTTTCTTACGGATTTGTATTGTGTGGTGAACCAAATCAACCGGGAGTATACACCAGAGTTACCTCATTCGTGGACTGGATCTTAGAGAAAATAAACAGTACCTAACTGAATTTTATAAATTGAAACTACCAATTTTAATGTTAGTCCATCAACTTGTTTTAAAGAAACCTTTAAAATGTATCTACAGTTTACTCTGCATAGACTCTACACGTTTATACCGCGTAGATTTTCCTTGTGGACAGATATTTTACCTACATAAATTATATATTTTAATATTAACTTAATTTATTTTATAGCTATATGACATAATATGTATAATAATAATTTTTATTTGGATTTAGATGAAAATGTTTTTCAATATTTATGTATTTGAAATTTGAATGATTTGAATGATTTGAACGATTTCATTGGTTCATAAATGAGTTTTAAATTTGGATTTAACTATTCAAATTAAATTAACTTGAGAATAGGAGTTTGTTCGTTGATTGAAATGGGTAAAAACAATGTCAACCTAGTAATATATAATGACTAATGACAAATGAAGTACCATAATGTACATTGATTTTTAAGCTCGTCGAAACAAAATATACAAAACAATATTTTTACCGAATTATTTGTCCCGTTTTTTTTCCTATTAATATATAATATGGTCATCCTACCATAACATAATAATATTTAAGAATAAAAGGTTTCACTACGTCATAGTATGCTGCGGCCAACATCACACATAAAAAACAGGTTTTAGATTTTACAATATTATATATGAATGTGTGAATATTATTATCTTAATCACAACAACACGACCACGGCAAGACAGTAACAGCAGAATTGCGCTACAACTTTTTTTCACAAATTTTTTAGAGCTTGGAGATTTTCTTTATGTGAACTTATTAATAATTTTAACACTTTCGATCGTAATTCAATAACCAGGAGAGATCATTGCAGCGAGGTTATGACTTATATATTTTACAAAAACAACCTTTTATATATTTTTATTTTTCGTTATAACACTACCCTGTACCTGAAATTGAAAAAAAAACCTTTATAATGGGATTATGAACAAATGAAGGACGAATACAGTAATTAAAATCAGGTTTGTAATGTCAAGTTTAAGGTAGGTATTTAATATTCATACTAAGAACAATTTTCTCTTATAAGATGATTACTTATTAGCATTTTCTATACATGGTATAATTTTTAAAATGTGTTTCCTCTTTTTGAGTTATTTATAGATATTTTAAGTGTTTCATTTATTTTTATTCATTTTTCTATAATTATTGATCAAAACCTTTAAGTTCAGTCTTTACAATTTATTACAATTAAGTTCCTCATAAATTGTTATTTTTGCTGTTCAAAAAAATTAATGATACATATTGACACATGTTTAGTTCATATTTAGGCAAAATTCGTCAAAATAATTAACATTTAAAAATTATATTGTATAGTAAAAAAAAAATGCATAAAATGTACAAAATGTATTGCTAAGGCTTGAAAAATTGATACAAGGTTCATCATAGGTAGTTTTTACTGAAACTCAAATTATAAATATATATTTTCACAATTTTAGTTATTTTGTAATCATTCCAAAGGTTAGGTTAGTAGTTGACATTTTTATTTACCTATTATATTTTATTTTATAATAGATACTAGATAGGAACCTACACAATGGAATTTTCAAAATATTTAAATTTAGTAAGTAATACATTTTAAGATATTGTCTATTTATACTAAATTAAAAATGTAAAATAGTAAAACAAATTAATATAATAATTGCAAAATAAATGTATCATCATACAATATATTTAGTAATATGGTCTTATGGTGTATGACACTGTATGCAATGAATTGTTTTAGGTATGTAATTATTAATCATTGAATTCAAATTTAATCTACCTACTTAATTTTGATGTGCTCTCAAATCGAGTGACTCGACTCCTATTTCATAGCAGATTGGGCTTACCTACTTGTTAACTTTTTGGGTTTAATTACTATTATAGTACCAACTATTGAGGTGAAAAGTAAATAATACACGAAAAAACTACCTACAACCTACCCTATATAACATGTTTAGTGTCTACATTTAATGATTTTCAATACCAATAATTACCATGATGACTGATTAGTTTATAAGCATCTCTACTAGTATTAGAAATGACCTAAGTATAAGTATATAGTTTAATTTAATATTTTATTACTCCATAGACATTATACTCTATTTAATTTTGAAACTATTTAATTATTCATCTCAAATTGATTATAATTGATTGGACGTAGGTAGGTGCTTTGTCGATAAAGTCACTCCAACAATTATATAATCCTACAGATTTTATAATAATAATATTATTCATGATTTTAATATAATACATTTCGGAATTACAAATTACGGAGAACAAAACAAGGAAATGAATACTGATCGTTTAAAGTGTAATTTTTCCTTATTTTATTTATATTTCATAGAGCTGAAAATTAAACACAAGGTTATTTGATAATACTTAATACTATTGTATTTTATGGTATTGCCTTTAATTCTACTACAGTTAAAACAGTATTGAGTTGAACTCGCTAACAGATATCATTTATTTGGAAAGTTATAGGTAATACATCACATTAAAAAAAAAAATGTTTAGGTTAGAGTGCAGTCCGGTCTTCTATGATATTTACCTATGTGACGATGGTTTTAAAACTGTGAGTGTTCGTTAAAAAAACTTTCATGAAAAATAAAAAACAGATAATTGATCTTTCCGATGAGTATACCTACTGCAAAATAAAATGTTTCATGTTTAAGATAATATGCTAATGTTGGTTCCAACGTGGCAGCATATACTATTAATTATAGCGATGGACTCACAACCAAATGTCTATTAAATTTAACTCCATAATTTTTTAATGTATTTATAGATATTGTTTTAATTAATTTGTTACCTGTAGAAGTACCAACATATAAATATAAATAAAATTATTCAAGTACTCACATAATATATCTGAGAATTTCGACGTGGATAACGTTGTGAAGATAATATTTACAAGATGATATGGCCACGATAATTTAATCATGTAATTATTACTCCCCTCTCTAATTATCCATAACTGTAGTCCAACCAAAATTTCGAGTTTAACAACCAGAAAAATAGTATCACCCCTCCAAAATAGCAGTGTACCTACAAGGTGTTCACGTACACGAATTCGCCTACAGCGGTTTACAATAACAAGCTGTTTGTCCGTAATAACATTTCAGACGGCGTTCTTCGAAGCAGTTGTTGATAGTTTGTAAATTGTAATCATTATATTCATTATAAAATATTCATTGATTTTGGCTTGTCTGGCTACTCTGTTGACAACAGACTTGATGCCCATCGAGAAGTATACAAATACAAACGTCGAGATCGTCCACGGAGAAGAAAAATCTACTCGGGTATCTTATATTCTTATTTCTATTGTATCCTACTTAAATATTCATATATATGTTTCAATAAAATAATAAAAAAAGTAGTCATCGTGTATCTTCGAATAAATAACGTAAAAAAATACCTCGCAAAATGTTCTATACTGTGGAATAATAATTCATGTATATAATTATAAGAGATATTTTTAGACAAATACTATACCAAGGTAATTAAATGTTATAACTTAATACATAACACTATTAGTAGATATTGACTATTGTTTATTTAGTATAAGAATTGAGAGAAAACACATGAAGATAAAATGCAAAATTAACCTTGTCTATTTTGCATTTATAAATATCATCTATTAAAAAATAGAAAATTAGCAATTTAAGATTTATTTGAATTTTTAAGACCGAATATATTGATAGTATACAAATATCAGGAAATGGGAAGTAATGAAATTGATGTAATCTATAAATAGTAAATTGTTCAACATAATAATATTATCCTTGAAAAAATAGATAGGTATCATCATGGTTTTTTGATAGGTTCTCACTATCCAATCGAATATTTCATCACTTCGCCTTATCGTTATCTTTAGTCTAAATCGTAGTTCTCTATATCTTATAATTGGATAAAATTATTATTTTACAATTATGACATTGGCCGGTTGTGCGTATAGTGATAATATCGAACAACGACGATAATTACTACCTATCTATTTTGTGATGATATTTTAATTTTCTTTTGGGAGGCTACTATATCTATATTACTGTATACCAATTGAGTCCCAATATACGTGAATAGGCAAAAATAATGTACTTATTGAGTCTTAGGTATAAACGAAAGATATGCTAACTTAGTCCGAGGATTTTTTTGAGTAAAACAAAAAAATCAATCATAATATACGTTTATGAGATGACTCGTATAACATGATATCGTTCATATTATTTGTGTAACTTTGATAACGAGTATGAATATATGCCTATGTTAATCACGAAAAATGTCTACAAATATAAAAATTCAATTTAAACATCGCATTTGAAATTTTAAGTGACTCGATTAGTATATTATATACTATAGATATAGGTACCTAAAATATCAGGACTCAATTCGTCCTAAAAGAAAATTTGGATTCAAGTTGTATGCAGCTAGTCATGTATATAATCATAGTTTATTAAGGGGGTTATAATGTTCATACTTGATAATAGAAATAATTTTGATTTACAGTTTTAATATGAGGAAAGAACAATATTTAATTTTCGTGACTCTCATGATCGGAATGATAACGTCACTGCCCTATAATGGTGAGTAATATTGACGATTGTAGTGCTTGAAAACGTCAAGAAATATAAAATTGTAATATATATTTCATGATTTGAAAATATATTTTAACAATCATCTATTTTTAACGAAACGAGTCATTAAGTAGCGATTGTTTACTTCATTATCTCTAACATAATACAAGAACCTAAATAAAATGTTTTATATTATTATTTTGTATTTTAGTATTTATATGTGCCAAACATTTCAACATATTTTGTAATAGGAATATAGTTTACTTCAATATGTTTACCTGCTATATAATTTATAAGGAATCAATATAATTTATAATGATTCGTCATTCATATAAGTATATAACATTAAATATAGTGAAATGTTTGTTTTGATAGGTACCTTATGGCTATATCAGATACGCATTCTAGATGTTATTATTTGTAATAACATGAAACTTGTTAAATAAAAAACAAATCATAAAACCATCATAGCTGATAGCAAATAATACCTATTATCGTTAATGATAGTTATTAATATAATAATATTTAAAAGAAACATGTGTCATTTTTCATGATTCTTGGTTAACAGTCCTACTGTATAGTGTATTACATAGTCTATCTGAATATAACTAAATCGAACATATCAAAAAACCGATCTCTCCATTATGATAAGGGACGATTATTGATGTACAATTTCGGAAATTTAATATTCAAGAAATTTCAAATAAACATTAAATTTTTTAATAGAGTTTATGTTTTTATATATAATAACTAATAATAAAAACATATTATAATACTGCATCTTGTAAAGTTTCTTAGAATCGAATACAGTTCACTATAACGATTGTCTTTAGTGTAAATTCAAAAAAAAATATTAAATGGGTGAAGGGGTGGGATTGTACATCTTCTAAACCTGCACGGGCTGGTGTTGTAAGTTTATTTTTTCATTAGGATTAAAACTTAGAATGACTGTGTAAGTACATTATAGTACCTATAACTGATTTGTAAATACTCCAAGGTTAAGTAAAATTTCAATAGTATTATAATTTACTTATATGAACTTACTAAATACCATTAGATCAAAAATTAACATCCATAGAATTTGCTAATAATAATATAACATTGGATACATATATAATCAATAGTCATACAGAGTCCAGGAGTGAGTTTAAATTATTGTTGTTATTGATATTTTTAAGTATTATTCTTATTTGCTATCATAATTTCAGATTCAACTGTGCCAAAAGGTCAAATAAAGTTAATTGCTTCTAATTTAGAGTTCGCATCAACAAAACCTAAGGATAAAAATATTATAAAAGAAAAAGGCAATGTAACTTCATCTAAATTTACAGCGCAAACCACATGTGGCAAAAGAATGGCCCCAAACTTTAGAATACTTGGAGGAAGTGAATCTCAATTAGGTAAGAATATGTTATAAGTAATAGCTTTCAGCTAAATTATTTTTATTCTATACTTAGGTACCTAATTTAATATAATCTAAAATGATTTAGTACCTATACGATTGAATGACCCAATCTTTGTTTTTATTGAATAATAACGAGTTCCCAGGTGCTTGGCCATGGATGGTAGCCCTAGGATACAAAAATTCACAAAAAAAAAATGATTCTATTGAGTGGCATTGTGGCGGTACATTAATTTCCAATACACACGTTTTAACTGCCTCCACATGCGTGACCAACACTGGGTCAAAAGTATTGTAAGTAGGTAAATCATAATAAACCAAATTAGTTCTTAGTTGTTAACTTCTGTTCATAAATGTATTTTAAATCACATTTTGAAAATAAAATGTATTTACCACTTGTGAAGAACTGATGAATGAGCACCTTTTTAAAATTAATTGTTTAATGTATTATAGGACCGTGGCACGCTTAGGTGAGTTGGATTTGGATCCCATGGTCGATGACGGGGCATTGCCATTAGATGTTCCGATCAAACGTATTGTAAACCACGAGGGATACGATTCAAAAAAAATCATCAATAACATTGCAATACTGGTATTGAAAAATAGTGTTACCTTTAATGGTGAGTTTAGAGATTTCATCAGATATAATTTTTGTATTATGTACCATTGCCTGTCAGCCATTAGATGTAACCATGGCAAAGGTCTATTATGTTATTGAAGATTTAATTTATCTTTAAATTATAATTATCATATATTTTATAAAATAATTGTATTATACCTACTTAACATAACATACATCAAATAAAATACTACATAGTTAAATAGTTTATAAACACGAATTAAAATATATCTTCTTTGTAGTATTTATAGATTATTATATGATGTATCAACGATTAATTTATTTTTGTAGAATTGATCCAACCGATTTGTTTACCAGCATTACTGGATATGGACAATGTTGAAAAATCAAAAAATATACCATTTGTTGTCGGCTGGGGAAGCATCAATGCTTCGCCTCAAACAAGTAATAAAAATATTATATTATCCATAGGATAACATAGGAATAATTTATTTCTGAAAAGTCAAATATATGTAGGTATTTAATATTTATTAAACCACAGTTGCCAGTTCGTATCAGTAGTAAATCGTTTACTTGAGCTTTTATTTATTTTAAATAGTGCATCAACTTAGTAAAAAACATAAATGTTTGTCTTTAATTAGTGTACATGTAAATTTTTATTTTTAAAACAAATTAAATTATGCAGGGAACATTGCACTATTTTAAAGACACACATTCCAAAAAATCATCTGAATCATCCAAAATGTCATCTATAAAAATGTATAATAATTAAAGATGGTTAAAAAAAAGTTATTTTATAGTTAAGTTTAGTAAGTAAGTTCGTGATATTATACATTTATTACATTCTGTCGTGGCTATACTCATATGCATTGAATTTAATGGTTACATATGTTATGCTTGTAAAACTAAGTAGTACAATAATTTAGATGAGAAGACTTCGACGTCTTTGATGGAAGTTCAAATTCCTATATCGAATATAACACAATGTAAACAGGCATATTCAAATTATAAAAGCGTAATCGATGACAAGGTGATATGTGCTGGATATCCAGAAGGTGGAAAAGACTCTTGTCGGGTATTAAGTTTATTTTATTTTTGTTAAATTTTATCAAAAGTACTTACTAAGTATTATATTTTATTCAAATTTGTTTCAGGGCGATTCCGGAGGTCCTTTAATGTGGTCAAAGAGAAATCAATTTTATTTGATTGGCGTTGTTTCTTATGGTTTTGCGGAATGTGGAGATCCAGGTCATCCTGGAGTGTACACAAGAGTAGCTTCCTACATGGATTGGATTTTGGATAGAATAAACAACTAATACAATCTTTTTATTTTAATATTAACGGTCATTTGAAATAAATTAAATGATTTATTCGTTTTGTTAATTAATAGAAATTATATACTTGTATTTTATGTAAGTCCCAATTGTTTGTTTAACGATAGGTACCTAATTCGTTTTTATACTTTTTATTAATCAATTCTAATTTCATTTCCGAAATTTAAGTCTTAATAAGTATGAGTTATAAAATATACATGATACTGTAAAATACCATAAAAATAAAACACTAAGAGCGGATCTTTTTACGGTTACTAATATCTTCATTTGTCGTATATATGAAGAAAAACACAATCATAATTTAAATTTAACTTGCGTCCAGGTGATTGATGATGAAGTTTAAAACACGTCATGTTGAGTTTAATAGTAAAATTGTGTTTTTTTTGGAACTTATTATACGTATACCTTGCATTACTATTTCATGTTAATCTTTTTTGCTTATAAGCACAATAATGATAAGTCATTTCAAAAATAAAATTATTGAAGATGTGGTCGGCCCCATTAAACATTGTTTGTGGTCTACATATAATTATACTTGCGTTCTGTTCTAACCTAAATAATTTTTACATTATTAAATAAAATTAATACTTACAAGGTTAGGTAGTCTCATATTTGTTTGTATTTACAATAAATAAATTGTATAAACATTTAGAAGAAAGAAAATCAATAACATGAATTTTACTAGAAGAGGCATCGATGTTTGAACCCTTAGCCTAAATACTTACAATAATATTTATTTTATATTTATATGGGTAACACAGTTAGGTATATAACTAAACTTAAATCAAAAAATTTATCACTTGCTCACTTTTTAACATTTTTCTCAATGTAATGATTATTATTAAAATATTTAAAAATATGTGCCATCTACTACATTTTATTACCTACTATTTAGTATTTACCCTGTAATTCATACATTATGAGTAAAGTTGACACACAAAAAACTATTATTTTTTAGTTTATATATTGTTGCTATTGGTTAAAAAAATAAAATAGTTATTATAATTGGATGTAATTTTAAACATGTATTTTATATTTTTCCAGAATAACTGTATTAAAAATCTACGTAGTTTAAGGAGTTTAGGAAGTGTTTAATTCACGGGCATTAGTCTACGGGTAAAATAAAATGGTTACTATAACATTTATAACTGTCCAAAAGCTCTGTATCACTACTCGATATTACGCGTTACGATGCGTTATGTGATTTCTAGGAAAATGTTGTCTTAAATCTTCTCATAAAAAAAAACCCAAGGACTTCGTGTGTATAATAAAACATCTTTCTGTGTGACATATTAATAATATGATATGTAATAATTAACATTGTATTGCAAAAGGAGGATATTGAAAAAATCCAATCGACCACTTCTCCGACGATATGAGATAGGCAAACCGGTCTGTTCGGAGAGATTGGTTCGGAATAGCTTACGATTGAAAACTGCAATAATTATAGAGCACATTGCCTATTTATATACATATATAACCGTAAGCCATCGGTGCATTTGTGATTCGCATACATAGTAGGTACCTATGATCTACCGTTTATTGTGTGTGCGTTTTCTCGTTCTTGACATGTCGAAACGCGCAGTCGTATGGTGTTTGATTTTCGCGTACTCCGCCGATTCGCAGTCCTGGGACCGGAAAGACGGTAATATTGACGTTTCTGAATTGATACAATATGTTCATACCGTTTTATTTCAACTCGTAGACGAGTTTTGCAAAGTGATCACCAAGACCAACGACAATTACACGTGTAAGGCGATCGACCAATGTCCGGTGGTTCTTCGTGCGGCTAAAGACCATGCGGCGTATCCAAAGATTTGTAGATTCCGCGGACGGACTCCGATCGTGTGCTGTCCAAATTCTCAAGAAGCCCCCAGTAGAAATTCCACCGAAAGCGAGTGAAACCTAATTATTATTATTATTATTTATTATTATCGACATTAACATTTAAAACCGAGTACCAACTCCCAGCATTTCGATTTCGTGTAGTGTGTAGAGAATACTATTCGTTGACGACTAAAGGCGGTGGAACAATCGATTCTGGCGGTTGTCGACCGAAAAAGATTTTCAGCGAAAACATTCTTACCATCGTCGGCGGAACCGAGGCCGAAGAAATGGAATTTCCTCACATGGCAAGTAACTCTGAATTCAAAATATAAATAATATCTAATTTAAGTAAGCAACATATAATATAATATAAACTTACGATTGCTCATGATACAAATGTGGTTATATCGTTACGATTATAATTCATACCGTGCATATGAGCAATGCACACTCTAGATTCTATTATAATCAATAATTTTTTTACACTTACCTGTCTTACATTTTTTCGACGGCTTCGTGAACTGTTGTCGTACAAAAACAATGTATACATGTGGCAGAACAAAATATTTATTTTTCTAAGAGCTTCACGATATATTTCAAAATGTTGTATTATACTTAGAGCAATATTATTGCTGCATATAAGATAAGGAATTCTACTGTTATCGTCTAACTGCAGTATATCTAAGTAATATTAAATAACTTATAGGTATAGAATATTCCATATTATGCTGCCCTCAAATAGTGACAAACGGAATGAGTGTGTAATATTTGTAATAATTAGTCATAAATATTCAGGTTATTTTAGGATTTGGAGAAAACATAAAAAATGTCGTATGGTCATGCGGTGGATCATTGATTAGCGATCGTTATGTGCTTTCAGCAGCACACTGTTCCGAAGTTGGAAACAAGTAAGTATTAATACTGCACACTGCACAGTGTGTAGGCAACTTCTTAACTCAACATTTACCTATATCCATTGTACACGTACACCGTAATAAATCATTAGAACATGGTTGATAGCTTCAGAAAGAAAAATTCGTAGTTTTTTGCATTAAATGTAAACCAAATTGTCTTTCAAATGTATTTACCTACACAGTGTTTTATTTACTTGTATTATTCTAATTTACTATACCTACTATATTTTTAGTTTTATCTAATACATGTATATCTTAATGCGAATGTTTAATATACAATAATTATTCTTACTTCAGAAGCCCAGTTAAATGGGCCTTACTAGGGGACAACGACTTAGGTTCCAACGAAGGTGCTGCAGACCCTCAGGTTCGCGAAATCGTACAGCGCGTCTTGCATCCAAATTATAAACCTCCGTCGATGTACAACGACATCGGTCTATACCGGCTAAGCACACCGGTTCAATTCAATCGATTTATCTTTCCAGCTTGCATAAACAACGAAGAACAATTAACAGCTAAACAAGCAATCGCCATTGGTTGGGGAAGAACTAGTTCAGGTTTTTACGAATTTTTTTGCAGCTCTAAGATTATTATTATGTAAAATGTTCAAAAAATTTTTAATTTGTTGATACCTACGCATCATATTCCGCTGAAAAACTGAATGTATAAAAACTATATTGCAGACAATGTATTACATTAGATTAGGTACATACCTACTGATATATATTTGAGGTCCATCCTACTAAAAATTTTAATAACTCAACATTTCAATACAAATTGTGCATGTTGCAAGTACGTGCAGATGAAGTTATACTTCTTTCGAAGTTGTGTGTTGATGAAAAATTAATGCGTTCCATAGTAAAATATTCATAAATTCATAATAAATATTATGCTTCTTCGACGATATATTTTTAACAAATTAGAAAACAAATTGTTTTTAAAATATATTATAAAATATTTTCGGCATTAAAATCAGTTGGTATCCGGTACCCTGATTACCCAATGGTCTGTGGCCATTAATTAAAAATCAAAAATTAATTTCAATTATTGACATATTGTACAATATGGTTCGTTTATAATACTAAGCAACAGAATAGTAACAGTCACTCTCAAATCTGTCGTGAACATCTTTCTTTTCTGTTACCCTACATACAGATTACAGAAGTATGACTTCAAAAACAAAATTAATTTATTATGAAATGAAATGTGAACAATAATATTACTTGTAGGTATACGATACAACCATATATTCTTAATACGTTTAAATTAATTTTATATAAATATATATGATTAAAGAATTTTTTTTTATTTTTTTTAGCTGTAAGATACTTCAATTGTTGAGCCGAATTTTTTATAAAGGCTAATAAAGAAAAAAATAGTTCTTTTAATTTCAATTAGTAATTATATGGTATGGTTTCTTCTAATCGACTTATTTGAGTTATTTTATTGGTATAACATTGTAGCGTGATAATATTAAAGCAACTTTTTATTTTACATTTTGGATTTGAATTTAAATTTAGTTGTTTACCACAAGTGAGAAGTCATATTACTGCTCTAGTGCTCTACGTGATTGCCGATTGGCTTCATAGACTTGTTAAAACTGTTTAGTGATTTATAGATCAATAGATTAATAATTCATTTTAATTTCTTAATTTCAGCTGGTCAAACGAGTAATGTTTTAATGAAAGTATCATTAGATTTTGTGAAACAAAATGAATGTAATCGTAGTTATTCGTCTTCCAAAAGTCCAAATTTAGAATTTGGAATAAATCCAAATAATCAAATTTGCGCTGGAAAATTAGAAGGTGGCAAGGACACTTGTCAAGTATGAAAATACAATTTAAATAATTAGGAATATCTACTTAACTATTATATTCTGTATCTATATGTATTAATATGTATTATGTATACTATACCTATACATTATACAATATACATAGCTAGTATACTAAATAGCTTGAGTAAGTACAGTTTTATTAAATCTAGGCGACTTATTTTTAGTTAAATTTAACCTAAAAAACTATCGAATTGAAATAGTAACTACTGCAGAATACTATCATATATTTGTGAAGTTTAAATCATTGGACCATGTTTTTTGACATTCTAAAAAGTAACACCTAATTATACACCTATAATCTTATACATTTTGTAACATTTAACCAATTTGACGTTACACCACTTATATTGTAATTTAAGTCTCTTCTGAAAGTTCACGTTATCCTTGGTCGAATAGTACCTATATTTATAGTGTATTGAGTCTTGACTTTCCTCTTTAGACAAAGCTTTCCTCCTCACCCTCCTTAAGAGAGAGCTTGAAACCTACATAGAAGATCACTCCAAAAATAGTAAATATCTGACGTTCCGTTTCAAAGTAAACGCAATGCCTTTTTTTACTATAATACCTACTTGTATGTTTGAGCTTCTAATAACACTATTTCGTCGTCATCATTAGTGCTTCTATTGTATTCACAAAATATGTGTTTAGTCCACCTGGCATTCCATCTAAATCAATCCCTATTTTAATCTTTGAAAATCTTAAAATCGTTTTGTAATTGGTTTTTTAATTGTTGCATGTGTCTAGGGTGATTCTGGTGGGCCATTACAGATCGTTCATCCCGAATTCGAGTGTATGTACACGCAAGTGGGTATTACGTCGTTCGGAAAACTGTGTGGTGAACCAAACGCACCCGGTGTCTACACAAGAGTATCCAACTACGTGTCTTGGATCGATAGCGTCGTTTGGCAGTCGTCTCCATGATTATTGCAATTCTATGATGCAGGAAAAAAATTGTTTTCCGTGTCTGTCTCGTGCCTTGCGTATATATTGAGTGAACAATTAAGTGTTTATAAAAACTTACAAAGTATGTATATTACCTAGGTTTATATAATAAATTATACTTGAATCTACCTAAAATTATAATCCTGTATTCAACTACCCTAGATAGTAAGTAACAGTTTATAAGGATATCACTTTCTAGTCTCTACCAAATGTTTTATAATATAATGTATTAATAAAAATGGTCGTTGTTTATAACTAGAGCAAGGACTTTCGTGCATTTGCATGTTTTTTCTGGTTTAGTTAAACGTATGCAGAGTAAGTACACAATACCTTTCACAACGTTTGTGAATTATAACTAATTTATAATAATATGAACACAAAAATAAAACTTTAGATTCTAGCATTTTAGAGCGTCTGAGTACTTATAGAGTTCCTCAAGTTTCACCTTATAAGTTATAAGCATGTATACTCAATACTGTGTAGATATATCGAAAAATGTACTACATATTATGCGAAAATCGATTTGTAAATATTGAATTATAAAATTAAAAACCATTTTACACTCAAGTTTTAAGTAGGTACTCATTTTCTGATTTTTTTTTTTGCTAATCACAAGAATAATTTAATTGACGACATCATAACAACAATTCAATATGAAATTGAATTCAAGTAATTCAACAGTTACAAACTTGATTTATAAATTCCTTAAACGTTTACCTCATTGACTAAATATATATCTTTTTTTTATCATACTGGTGTTTATAACAAATAGTGCAAAAGGATATATTAACCGAAATAATAATGTCAGGAATTAGGGGAGTAGTATAAACTATGTACTACAACTTATCACACATTAATTGCATACGTTTTCAAAAAAAAAATATACCTAGTACCTAATAAATAGACCAATTAGAATAAATAGTACTATATTATTAAGTAATTGTTTTTTAGACTTTGAGACTAAATTTAAAAATTATCATTTATCACACAATTACATTTAAATTATTAGAAAATATACTAAGCTATACACCTAGCTAGTATGCGGTGCAGTAGGGTTTGTGAGAGATTGTAAACTCAGGAAAAAACATTTTCAAAAGGTCGATGGTAAACTCGGCCCGGGTTTTTTTCAGGTCAATATTATTTAGATGTAAGCTCGGCCCGAGTTTTTTTCAGGTAAAAATTATTTAGATGTAAAAACCATGATTTTTCTTATAATATTTTTGAGAAACATTTAGCATTACCCAGAGGACATTACGAGGAGGCGGTTCTCATTATCCTCCAAAAATTATTTTCATTTTCATATTATTATTCATAGTATGAAATTCGTTATTTAAATGAAAAATGTAATTAAAATGTTATAATATTGATAATAAAATAATAATAAATGTATTTATATAAATGTATAAGTGTAAAAATGTGTAAAAATATAATAAAAAATAAATAAGTAAAATTGTAGTGTAAATAATGAGTGAAAAATTTTAGTATAATAATATATAAATCTAGTTTTTTTAAGTAAAAAGCCATGTATTTTACATATTCACTCACTGATATATCTTTATTTTTATATTTTGTAAGTGTTCTTTCTAAGAGTTCTTTTTTTTTTTAGTTTTTATATTTTGGAATTTAAATGGTGCATCTAGGCTGTTGATTTTAATGTACGTTTCTGTTTGTACTTCTTTTAATTTTGAAATGACGGAATATATATTGGGGTGAGTGGAATTAAAACTTGAATTAAAATGCGCATGAAATGATTCACATGCATTTGTTGTTAAATACGTTTCAACTGATGCACTGGCCCACATTTCAGGCGGAAACATAGAATCTTCTCCTATGTATGTTTTCGGGCCGAGTTTACAATCGATTTATTTTACTACCTGAAATTTCCGGGCCGAGTTTACAATCTACCTATTTTTATTACCTAAAATTCTCGGGCCGAGTTTACAACAAAAAAGGTAACTTCGGGCCCAGTTTACATTTGCCCGAGTTTGTAGATGGCTCGACGAAACGTCCACGAGACGGATAATTTCCGGGATCCAGCAACCGACGATGGTTGCAGTGATGCAACAACGGATCAGTAGGTAACCTGCATGGTTAGTCCTAGACGAAACTGTTATTTTTTTATCCGTACGAAGAGGTTCGTCCAGCTATAATGCTTTGCTGTGGCCTGTGGCACTATGCCCCTCATATCTTTAACCGTGATAATATAGCCCATAATATCATATAGTTTATAACGTGTCGTCCTCACTCTTGTCAAACCCTGGTCCTGCAACCACTGACCAATTAGTTCGCCCCACACCATCTCTGTACACTGCCAGTCGACACACCGTAATCCCTTAGATATCGGACATTCCGTCCGAATTGTGTGAGTTCGCCAGCCAGCCCTTTGCGCCGTGTTAATCTATACCCGCTGACGTTTTTTTCGTGCCAATTTTCGCACTCTGCGGCCGTTAGTGCATTCGTTTGCCACATATATATCGAGGAGTACCAAGACCGCGTGCCATACTGTGTTCTCTTTACCACGTTTTTGTATTTCAAACAGTTTGAAAGTACGCGGTGCTTATCCGGACGTGTCGTCGTTAATGACCTATTTTAGTTGTACGCTGGGCCAGTTGGATCCCTGCTTTATTTCGAGTAGACAACTATAGCTTTACGTCGTGGTAATCTTTACCCGCCGAGCTTGATTTTTTTACGCTTTCCGACGTTTCGTCGTGCCAATTTTGGCACTTTGTGGGAGTTAGTGCAACGTGCACGTGTTAGCTGCATGTATTTTTCGAGTACCATGCCCGTGTGCCTTTGTGGCTTTGTCGGCTCTTTGTCGTATTTTATGGCATTTATATTATTATACGTTCGCTCCCCTGTGGTATTATTACTACTAATTAATTATTGATTAATACAATTTAATTTAAAAAAATATATATTTATAATAAATTAAAGTTTAATAAATATTTTTTTTTTAAATAAAAATGTCTAATTCTATAGATAATTAAAATAAATTGTTCAAAACGAATCGAAACAGTTTGAAAATGTAATAAAGTATGTACATTGATAAAATAAACATATGGTGTAAATTTCAAGTATCTACAGTTATTCGTTTTTGAATTAGGTACACTAAAATATGAAAATCGCTACATGAGAAATCGAGTGAATATCCAATGTTGTAAAAACTTGAACTTCTAACTGTCATAAAAATTTAATTTGACTTTATGGGAGAATTTTTTTTTTGATTAAGGTAGACCAACTTATAATAAATCTTGAATTAAATTTAAAAAGAAATTTTTTATAAATTTCCAATTCAACAGAATTTGCTAATTTTCGTGATTTTTAAGTATTTTGTCAAAATTTTAAATTCAGATGCTCATAAAAAGTTATTGTGGATTTACGCTCAACTTTTTTTTTATTTCCACTAACTACAACTTATGAGGAACCATATGTTATATTTTAAAAAGGTTTTGAAATTGAAAAAAAAAATAATAATTAAAAATTTCATATGCTTGTAAAGAGTTCAACATGAGTAAAAATATTTTGATAATATGGTGAATAGAAAATGCTAACACAAATATTCAGAGAAAATTGTATGTATTAATATCTTTCTAAAATATCTTTCTAAATACACTTTCCAGTACGTTTACTTCGTTACGATTAGTGGTCGAAATGGCTCAAGATAAGTGGAGGGATGCCTTACAATTCAGATTTCCTGATATCATCATAACATTCTTCATACCTTGTATAGTATTTGATGAAAAATGTAAATACAAAAAAGTAGAGAGATGTCATCCCCCTCCCCCCACTTCGACCACTGGTTACGACTTGTCTTATTTTTAATAAGAATGATGGGCAATATGTACATATTTCAGATCTTTCTTAATATTAATTAAATAATTCAATTTACAATATTAAATTAAATTTAATTTTCAATTTCATCTTAAGTAAATAAATAAAATTTAAAGCAACCCATTATACACTTATTTATAAACCAACATCTTGACTTAACATAAATTACAAAAATAAATAAAGAAAATAAATTTTTTAATATATTCATGACAACAATATATGAATTATTTTAAATAAGTAAATTTTTCATCCTTTTTAATCACAAATAAAATGTTATACGTAAATGAAAAAGAAGCTAAATTAAGTCAATGACTTAAAATATATTTTATTTTTATAGCTCAAATAAGATCCAAAAGTATCGTCCAAATTTGAACTCAAAATTACTGTACAAACAATTTGATTTCGATTTTTAAAATTTTCAAGTATACATAAAAACCATATTTTTAAATGCCTGATAGTGATATTTTTTGTTCTACCTACTTAGGAGTGCCCTGCTGCAAGGATACAAACTTCTACTTTTCAAATGAAACCACCTACCACCCTTTCATTACTGTGAATTATTATAACACACTTAGCGGGGTCATATAATATTTAATGATACAGATAATACAGTAATTAAATATCAGATATTTAAAAAAAAATAAAAAATGTACTAAGTAGGAAATATGTTAAATGGCCAAGAACGCTGATGAATCTTGCTACAGCTCTGAGATTATTACTTAATTACCATACTCCATAGAACTTATTATAAGCATACACAATCAACATAACTGCCGCGGCATGCCGTCTTTGATGAATCAGTGCCTAAGTTCAATTTTGAATATTGTACTATAAAGTGAATCGTTCAATTGAACTAGTTTATTTGAGGACGACATATCTCTATTGAGTGGTCCATGTAGCCACTATTATCCTCGTTTATCTGGAAGTTCTCTTTTGCAGACCCTAACCAAAAAACAAATATCACATACAAATTATTAGCATAAGCATTAACATACATGTTGTTAATATAAGTGTAAAATAACCATCACCAATGTAGTATTATTTATTTATCAATTATGATGTCTTAGAAAGTAAGCCAATACAAATATAGATAACAGTATACACATGAATAATAAAATAAATAGTGAACCATATGAAATTAAAGACCAAGGTAAGATAGTGTACAATGTAGTATTTAAAAATACACTTCACTTTAGATTATAAATTACACAATAAATTGTTTTTTAAAATAGAGAAACTATTGTGATGAAAATAAAAAAATTAGGAAAAAAGTAATTCAATAGTAGCAGAATACATAACCAGACAGTAATAAATACTCTCTTTGAGCAAGTACATCAAAGTAAATGGATGTTAGGGTAACATAATATAATAAGGAACCAATTAAATATTAATTGAATATAAAAAATGTATATTATTGCCGTCCTTTAAAATAAAGAGTAGAATATTGTAAAATATAATGTATTATTTTAATCTCAAGTTTTAACAATGTAACAAAAAAATTTTTTTTGATTAAATTAAAACTTAAATAATTATGAACACAATAGTAGTATCAAATAATTATTTATTTGCATTGATTCCCTGTGCTGAGGGCCATAATATATAGACTAAATTAATATAGGTAGTATTGATAAAATAACTTTTATAATAATAAAATGACACACTAGTGATTCAGTACAATAAGAACTGTTCTAGATTATCTCGGATAAACAATGGTAGTAGGAATTGTTTTTCAGAAAGTGTTTTCCAAACAGAGTAATCCCTTAATTGGCCTCAAATCTCGATATACATCTGCTTAAATCAGTTAGTGTATCTTGCTAACTAAAATTGAAAAAATAAATACTATTATAATATTAATCAAATTATTTTGAAAATTTTATTAATGACTCAATATTATATTAAAAATCAATGTGAAATAGTAACTAATTTATATTATTTATAGTCTCGAGCTCAACACATAGTTTGTTTCAATATAATTTAGTATACATTCTTGTTTTAGTTGTGTACCGTTAGTGTACATTTGTCTTATTTATCATTAAACTATGCCTTACGGAGAAGAAAAAAATAATATAAACATATGTGTCGAGTTGCATGAACAATTACTAAAAATTTAATAAATAAATAGTGAGTTAATAGTCCCTTCTACAGTTCTACATGATTTAGTAGGTCATTATCAGGGCTAGGATTTGTATGCAACAGCATGTTTTTTTTGCGACTTCTGATTATTGATTTTGTCAGTATAATGTCCACGAATCACCTCATGATGAGATAAATAGTGGTGTTTTTATTTTGCATGTTATTGCATATTTTGGAAAAATGCATACTAAGGCATATATTGAATAAAATGAATATTATTGCATATTTTGATTATGAGAATGCGAAAAATGAGGGGAAAAATGCATGTTTTATAGTATATTTCCTAATTTATATTTATAATTTAATATTAATATTAAGTATTTAATTCTAATTCTGCTGATAAAAGTATAAAACTTGGTTTTTTTTGTCAAACACAAATTTTATTTTTATAAATTTAATCCTATTGTACAATAGGTATGCGATTAAAGATTGAATGGGGGACGAGGTGACCGAGTGGTCTGACTCTTCCGCTGCGACGCAGCCGGTCGCGGTTCGATCCTCGGCCACCGGGCGGCATTTTTCTCCGGACAAGTCGCGGTGACCGGAGAGCAAGTGCTGCCATCCCCCACCCCCGGGGCATGGCAGAAACCTACGGGTGCCCCATTCGAAATTCTGCCAAAACAAACACACACGTGTTCCCCCTACCGTTCCAAAAACCTACAAACCATCAATACAAAAACCTACAGTACCTACTAATAGCTAATGGCCACAGTTGCCGGGCTCAGGATCAATNAAAAAGATTGAATAGTTTGACGGAGAAAGATCATTCATTTTTGAAAATTTAAAAAACACACGTAGTGAATGTGAATTATAAATTTTATTTCTAAATGTTTTTATTTTATTTTTCAATAATATCATATTAAGACAAATAGCCAACTACTGATGTATTTCAATAAATAAATATTTTTTTTGTAACTATATTTTTGTGTTTATCTTATAAAAGTTAAAATGCATATTTTGGTAAATAAAATGCATGTTTTACAATTTGTTATTACATACAAATCCTAGCCGTGGTCATTATTTAGCCCATTAAATTGTATTGACATTAAATTAATAAATTGTTCAAACGACCCGGCAATAAACTTTTAAATAGTATGAATTAGTAATTTTATCATCATTTATCATTACTATAAAATTGAACAGTATACAATTACAAAAATGAGGTAATCAATCCATACCTGACTGTACCTTTGTAAGATGAATAATTATCTTTTTAATGTAATGTTAAGTTTTTGATTAGTAGTGCATGTAATACATCATAGGAATTTTAAAACTATACAGGATTTACATGATTTGAGTTGGTGGTTTGAATGTTACTGTTATAGTTACCGTTTAAGTTGGTTTTTTTCAATGGTTTTAATTGTTTGTCGAAACAATGTACCTAGAAACAATTAAGCAATTATATAAAATCAAATCTACATAATATGTAGATAGAAGGTATGTAAGATGTAACAAATAACGTATAAAATGTACAATTAATGAAAAATTTAAGAAAAACAAGGCTAAGGTGAACTATTAAGATTTGTAACTAGCATACTATACAAGATAGTGAATATATTATTTACAAAAAGTACTTAAAAATATCGAAAATATATAATAATGAATACAATAAATAAAAAATATAAGAAAAATGTATAAAAATAATTACCTAACCTCAATATGCTAATTATAAATAACACTAGATTTTAATACTTACCCCATTTGATTTAATATTTGGATCAACTGATTGCTAAATCCACAGCAAGAAACTTGTTTGTTGCCTTTAATAAATACCATAACATCAGATTTATGTGTAAGTAATTTAAACCTGAAACAAAATAAAATTGAACCCAAACTTTAAAAATATTAATTGAAGATACAGGTAATCCATTATAGTTAATAATTGTTCTTTAAATAATTGGCGAAGGAGATAACTGAAGTAAGTTTACAAGACTTTTAAACTGTTCAAATATCAAGAAATACATAACAAAAAAAAGTAATTTGTCGTGGGATGCCTGGCAGATGTGAAACAACAAAGTTGATAGTTATTGAAAGAAATTATAATTAAAGAAAAACATAAAGTTTGTTTTAATAATATAAATATATTTTTATTATTCTTACAAGACAATTGAACTATAAATACAAGACATATAAATATTTTTAACACAACTTTTGTCAAAGAAATGTTGTCACAAGGATTAAAGCATTTGTTGCAATATTACAAAGTATTCCTAATAATTAGTATTATTACATGATTTTTTTTATATGTAATTGATTGCTATTGGTTAAAAATGTTTTATTCGTGTTTTATTAATATTCATTTTACATAACACAGTAGTAGTCACGGCATACAAGTCGGCCCGCGAAAACTTCCGGAGCTCCCGGTAGGACGCGTAAAATACGCGTAAAATACGCAAACAGAACGACGGACTTAGACATTTTTTTAAAAATACTTACAAGTCCGTCGCCACTTTCTAAGTAGAATGCAAATTTTTGTAATGAACTGGACAACCAGAATATGCAATCCGATCGCAGCGAGTCGGCCCGCGAAAACTTCAGGAGCTCCCGGTAAGACGCGTAAAATACGCGTAAAATACGCGAACAAAACGACGGACTTAGACATTTTTTTAAAAATACTTACAAGTCCGTCGCCACTTTCTAAGTAGTATGCAAATTTTCGTAATGAACTGGAGAACCAGAATATGCAATCAGATCGCGGCGAGTCGGTCCTGGTTTTATTTTTTTGATATAATAGGAATTTGAAAAACCGATTTAAAAACCTAAATCATTCAATAAAATTCCTATCTTCATGAAACTTTCAAGGATCGAAGCAGAAGTGTCTCTAGATCAGTTTCCAGTTTTTAAACGTTTATTAACTCAAATATTAGGGGGGTAAATGTTGAGTTCAAAATTTGAAATTTTTCAAAAAAAAAAAAATGGTGGGAAATTTCGGTTTGCTAATTTCTCAAACTTAAAATCGAGACGCTGTATTTTTTAGAACAGAAATTTGATATAGAGGTGTCACTGCATTGAACCTCAAAGATTTCAATACAATACAACCCATATTATTTAAGGAGCTATCACCTATTTCCAAATATATACCTACATCCCATTTTGTGTTATTACTTATTAGCTCAAATATAATGTGTTATAGAGTGAATTGGCCTATTATTTTATAGGTTTTAATTAATATTTTATTCTTATATGCCTATCGATTTACATTAATAAATAATGAGCTACACGCCTACTACAATAAGTGTGAAAAAAAAATTCAAAACATTTATTACTTTATACGTTACACAGACGTATACCACATGGAGACGCCGTGGTAATACGTAAAATAGCATAATTTGTTTTCTATCTTTTGGCTACTACGATTGTGGGCGAAATATTGGTCGTACGTACTTTGACCATAGAGGTTTTTTGAATCCTCGTACGCCAAATAATCAGATTCTAGATTTTTGTAGTGATCAAACGAAAAAAATAAATTTAAAAAACACGTAAATACATAATTTTCTAAGTACAAAAAAACACTTTAAAAATCATAACTCCCGAACCAAAAGTCGGATCACCTCGATCTCGGTGCCAATCGTTCAGGCGTAAAGTGCTCTATAAAGTACGACTACACAAACGGCTCGCAGCGCCCAAAATTAAATAAATTATTTATCAAATCTTATAATGTTAAGTAAAAGGTTATATTATTTCATTTTATTCAGACACAACATTCAACTATATTAAAGAAAATTGATCACATATTCACATTGATAATGCAGCGAACAAAAACACTTTAATGAGATGCAATGATGGATCATTGAAGCATAATGCTGGTAGTTCTTTAGAACAACCGGTTTTAGAAGATTTTTTGAAGAACAAAANAATGAACTGGACAACCAGAATATGCAATCAGATCGTGGCGAGTCGGTCCTGGTTTTATTTTTTTGATATAATATTAATTTGAAAGACCGATTTAAAAACCTAAATCATTCAATAAAATTCCTAGCTTCATGAAACCTTCAAGGGTCGAAGCATAAGTGTCTCTAGAACAGTTTCCAGTTTTTAAACGTTTATTAACTCAAATATTTGGGGGGTAAATGTTGAGTTCAAAATTTTAAATTTTTCAAAAAAAAAAATGGTGGGAAATTTCGGTTTGCTAATTTCTCAAACTTAAAATCGAGACGCTGTATTTTTTAGAACAGAAATTTGATATAGAGGTGTCACTGCATTGAACCTCAAAGATTTCAATACAATACAACCCATATTATTTAAGGAGCTATCACCTATTTCCAAATATATACCTACATCCCATTTTGTGTTATTACTTATTAGCTCAAATATAATGTGTTATAGAGTGAATTGGCCTATTATTTTATAGGTTTTAATTAATATTTTATTCTTATATGCCTATCGATTTACATTAATAAATAATGAGCTACACGCCTACTACAATAAGTGTGAAAAAAAAATTCAAGACATTTATTACTTTATACGTTACACAGACGTATTCCACATGGAGACGCCGTGGTAATACGTAAAATAGCATAATTTGTTTTCTATCTTTTGGCTACTACGATTGTGGGCGAAATATTGGTCGTACGTACTTTGACCATAGAGGTTTTTTGAATCCTCGTATGCCAAATAATCAGATTCTAGATTTTTGTAGTGATCAAACGAAAAAAATAAATCTAAAAAACACGTAAATTCATAATTTTCTTTGTACAAAAAAACACTTTAAAAATCATAACTCCCGAACCAAAAGTCGGAACACCTCGATCTCGGTGCCAACCGTTCAGGCGTAAAGTGCTCTATAAAGTACGACTACACAAACGGCTCGCAGCGTCCAAAATCTAAGGGTTCGTAGTACTTCGTGCTGAAAAACACGAACGCAGATTTTAAAATTTTGAACCCCCAAAAGACGGAGAAAAACTGCTCGCACAATCTCAGGACACAGGACGCCGAATTTGATCACCGACCTCCAAACTATACAAATCTCGAGTTTCAGAAACGTCGTACAAAAACTTAACCTTTTCCAAAATACACCTAGGGGGGGATTCGAGGACCCCCGATTCCGGGAGTACGTTTTAGAAGGGCCTAAACCGATATTTTGGTAACTTAAAAGTATAATATTATCTTATGTGAACGTCATCTACATTCTACATCTTATGGATTTATTTAACTTTAAAAATTATTAGGTACATATTTATGCATTAGTTGGTAATTACGCCGGCAACACGCAACTTTCTATGTCAGTAGTTTTCCTAGAAGTAGTTTCCTATTCACATAACCACATCGATAGTAAATCCATTTAAGAGAGTTAAACATGACCAATTGTTTATACAACTGATGAACTTAAAATTTCAATCATCAAAATTAATGATGTATACGTCTCAAAAATGATTATAACTAATTGTATTTTGTTATAATACTATAATGAGTATATGACATTATGACATGCCTTGAAATTTACTAACGTTGGACAATATAGGTATAAACGCATAGTAAATTAGTAAATTACAGATGTATATTATAATATTAGGTATGCACTCTTTTCAGAACTATTGTGGTTGTCTGTTTGTGGATGAGATTAATCCCACATAGGAGAACGAGAAATTGTGAAATCTAAAGTTTATCGGTAGAGAATTTTATGGAGATTCTATTTAAATGATCGACATAACGAATTTTTAAGTGTTTAATAGAGAGCTTTAAAAGTCTGTAAAAAAACCAAAAAAAACCATACAAAAATCGCTTTATCAATAATCACAGATTATAAATTGTGATAACGGATCATTAGTTACAATAACCACGGTTTAAGTTTTAAATGGTTTCCATTTCAAATGTAATCAATATTTAGGTTATATTAGTCTACGTAACGGGCCATTATCACGGACTAAGATATATCTTAAGTCCGTGGCCATTATTTATAATAATTGATAACTCCTTTGCTTATTAAGTTAGAGAATCAATCAAATGCCAAAAAGATCGGTTCAGTAGTTTCCGAGAATATAGTCCTCAAAGGTTTTCATTTTCACATTTATATACATAGGTTTAGGCAGGTAAATGCAATTTTTAAATTTTTAAACTGCTTATATTCTGATGAATTTACATTGATATTAATATGCCTGATTGTATGTATGTTTGAAACTGCATTAAAAAAAATATATATATTACAAATAAGTAATAACTGTTGTTAAACATAAAATAAATAGGATTACATCATATTTAACATATTATATTGCAACATATTGTTATGGGAAATGTATGTCTATAACAGCGTCATAATGTCATTGGTATATAAAAGAGTACAAATGGATACATTTTGTCAATAGTTAATCAAGAATAATCATAATTATTACGAGGTTTGTGTTACACAGATTTCCCAGTGGTGTCACTAAAATACTATTTTTGGGCATTCAGGTTTTAAAAATGTTTTGAAAGTTTAGGTGGGCAGCTTCAATATTAACCCTTATGGATAAAATGTTTGTGACCCCACTTGGCTTTTATAAATATTTATATTGATATGATGTACCTATAATGTATAAATTAAATGTTGGCCTAGTATAGAAGGGTAGTTTCACACAATTATAATATGAATCTAGTGTTGAATAACTCGGTTAACGACTAAATTTATTTGTCGCTTATAAGTTTATTTATCAATAATTGTATACCTTTTGTGGAATTTGTATAAACGTCAATTTATAGAGTTCGGTTCATTTATTTTCTGGAAAACAGCAGACCATTTTAATTTGTTTTAAATACTTACGCCACTGATATGCACATTTTCGAGTTAACTCTCTTATTCTAAATATTTCCAAATTGTCTTGGAAACTCTTTTGCATTCATTATTTTTTTGTTTTTTAACTAACTTATTTTAAAACATAGAATAATTATTAAATAAATAACTTTTTTTTATTTTTTTTTTATTTTTTTTATTAGCTTCTAGTATAACTATGATAGCTCAACAATTATTTGAGAATATAAAATACAAATAGTTACAAGATAAATAAGATACATTAGTTCCGAAGAACTGTACAATATATAATATTACGTAAGCAATTAAAATTGATTATCATTGCAAATAGTGAGTTAATAATGAAAACGATTATATAAGAATAATATTGCTGAAAAGTGCAAAGTGTATAATTGGATAAGATAAGAAAGAAAATCATGAATAGAACGATAAGAAACATGTTAGGTAGTATTTTTGGCAATAAGTGCATTTAAGACTGAGGAGAGGAGTGTGATGAGTGGGCTGATAAGAGTATTTAAATTAGATATGAATTGGGAGAAAATAACGGAGATATTTTCTGTGGGAGTATTATGAGTTTTAGTTGCTTCTGCATACGTTTTAGGCACAGAGTTGTTAGGATGGTCGGTAGTCTCAGCCTTTGAAGGTAATTTTTTTGAAAGTTTTTTGAAAGTTGGACAGCCCCTGAAGTTTGCTGTGTGGTCCATTGAACAGAGGGCGCATTTGGCAGGACTGGAGCGTTCTTTGGTGCATTCCTCAGAAAGGTGACCCTCTCCACATTTAACGCAGCGAGCAGGGTGGTTGCAGTAATTGCGAGTGTGACCGTACGATTGACATCTAAAGCATTGTGGTGGACCCGTTGACTTTGTGTGCCGTTTTTCAATTATTACCTTAGTGTTTAGTAACGACGTGATTTTATGAATATCTGCATTATTTTCGTTCGGAGAGACCTCTACGAAAAATAATGGGAGGGGGCGTTTGAATTTGTCTATGACGTTTTGCACCCGCACGACTGAGTGCCCAAGTTTGGATAGAACGGAAACGATATCGGTACTTGTGGTGGTGAAATGCAGATTTCTGATAGCGATCTTGTATGAGCGATAAACGCGAGGTTGAAAAGAATGAAATTCAGCGTTGGTATCATTTAAATGTTCAGTAATTTTATTAAAGTTGACTCGCCCAGAAGGCTGAACAATGAGGAATTGGGACGACGATTTACAGGTGAAGCCGTTTGGGCCGGTGAGATTTATTAATGTATTGTTGAAGGATGCGTAGTTTTTGATGTTTTTGATATAGAGCGGAGGAGCCGGCAAGTCGTCTACTTGATCGTTATCGGTAATAGTTAGTTCAATATGATCGTCGGAAAAACAATCGGATGGAGAGGTAGTTACTTTTGAGTCGGTGTCTTCGAGGTAGAGAGCGGCGTATCTATTTGGTGAAATAAATTTTTTGGTTTTTTTATCCTCGTGAATAGGTGACATGGATGAATTTGAAAGATTCCGTTTGGAAGTCTGACCATTTTTGTTCATTATAACATTAATTGTTGGTATCGATATCGACCTATTTAATTGACGATAAAATTAACGAGCGCGCTACAGTGATAACGGAGCGTAACGAAACGACCTGCGTGTGGTCATGTTGAGCGATACGACCGAACTGATAAATAACTTTAAAAACTTTATTTGTAGCTTTGTGTGTACAATTTATTGAATAATTCAATAGGTATTTCCATCTGCATCTAGCTGCTTATTCATATATTTTCAGGTAATATTTAACATCAATAGTATGTTCTATCAATATGTTAAATGTTTTTAGTTTATTGTTAGATAATTAGATGAATCAGTGTAGTTTTGATAAAATCTACATTAATATGAATTATACTTACATAATATAAAATATAAACTCCCTGCAAGGTTCTATGACTCAAAATTATTGGGAGGCAGGTATTCTACCAACTAGATTCCTATATAAGAATTGCGATTTTGTTCACTTTTAAGAGGTTCATACAAGGTAATGACTGTAAATCATCGGAAGGTAAAAGAGAAATTATAGTGTATAACATGATTCGTGTACTACTAAATATGGCATCCTTCAAGGTACAGTGCTAGGACCTATGTCCTGTATCATTCCCAATATAATATGTTAATTAAATTTAGATATATAGGCCTGTGCAGATGACACATTAAATGCTAATGTATATCAGGAACACTTTATAATAATAATAATAATAAAAAAAAGTTAAATGTTTAGTAAAAAAATCAGTTCTTGTTCCTTTTGCATTATCTAATATCTAGCCAAGACTCACCAGATAGTCACAAATTATAATAAAATATATAAGATACCAAAAACATATTATACCAATGTTATCTTTCTTTAACCATACAACCATACCGGTTTTTCTATTTTAATCATAAATTTTTATTCTTATTTTATTTTTTTTTATTATTCTCTGTTTGTATAAGTAATTTATTTATATTTCATGTCACCTAACTGCCAAAACTAATTGTACCTATAACTAAGTTTAAATAAAATAAAAATATATTATTATTATTAAAATTAAAGAATGCAATAAAAACTGTGATTATATATCTATAACGTTAGCTTAACCAAATATTTAGGTGTGATATTTGATGAAAAATTAAAACAGAAACCTCATGACATGCTTATAATAGGTTTAAGGTAATGCTTTTTTATTTTTTAAGAACTACGTAATATCTTAGACGTCCAAAGTCTAAAAAGTTTAATTTGCATTTGTCCAGTCTGTCTTTTAAATTTTTTATATGGCATCCTTGTATGGGGATCTGCATATAAAATTCTACTGAAACCACTTAATGTCACACATAGGACCCTTATCAGAGTTACAACTTATACCTAATGACAAATGTTTATAATTCTGAAAATAACACATTATTTTCAAAAATTAAACTTATTTACATTGGAACAGTTTTACAAAAAAAAAAACATTAATTTTGAAAATGTAGATGAATCCCATAAGTCCTTCATATTATGTAGATTGTAGATATAATATGAAATCAAAGTATGTAATTATATTAACTAACTTAATGTAAATGTATTGTAGGTAACTAAGCATAAATAAAGTGAGAAAAACTGAATATTGCCTTTTTAGTTTTGTATTACAAAAATTACACATGGAGTTAGTTCTAAGAAAGAAGTACTCATTAGAGATACAATTTTTTTATTTACAATAATTTCAAAATTATGATTATTCTGGAATTCATGAAGTATGAATGTTGGGTGCAACTGCCTCTCATTCTTAATGAACATCTTAACCCTTTTAAGCCCATTTTCTAGGTTTTCGTATGAAAAATGATCAGTTATATCGTTGTTAGTGATTATAATAAATATAGCAGCTTCTAATGTGCTATAAAACAAACACTGGCCAACTTCAAGATCCATCTGATAGTCCTTATAGTATTGAGACTTAAAGCAGTATTTTTCATCAACTGATTGAAAATGTTGATCCCAATACACTGGTAACGAAGTTTTCCGAGAGTACAATATTATGTTCAATTTTTCAAATTCTCGTTTTTGAATATCATTGATATCTGTACGGACTTTTACAATTCTTGGGTGTCGAACTCTAAGTAATTCTGACTCTTTTGACGTATACTGTAAAAAAATAAAACATTAGTTACTTTATTTCATAGTATTGTATTCTATTAAGGCTGAATTAAATAGACTTACATGTGTAAAATGACAAATTTTGATAGTACATCCTACGTATTGAAAAACATTTTGAATGATGCCTCTTACTATTGGCCAGTCTAATTTGTCAAGACCACAACCAATGCGTGGGATAGCTAATTTTTTAACATTGTGTTTTATAATTAAATCACGTAGTTTTTTAATGGCAGCAGTTAAACTATTATATGTTGGTTTATTGTTGCTATATTCCTTTGTAATTAAATAATAAATAAATCGATTTTTGTGTTGCAAATACGCAACTGTGCCAACATTTGGTCTTTGGTCCATCAGCTGTCCAACACACCCGTAGATCCTCCTAAATCATAATTAATCAACAGATTAGCTAAAAATAAATATCACTGTATATTTTACGTTTAAAATGTTTGTTCAGTAACTTAAACTCTATGGCGATGCCCGCGCTCATATGCATATCTTTCGCTACACAATGTCCAAGAGAATATTCTACGGGCATATCTAACAGGGACATAACAACTTCTTCGATATCTGATATTTCTTCTCGTGTTTTTTTAACAACTTTTTCTACTGTAACATTATAGGAATATAGATTATACTCTTGAAGTTCATTTAATAACATGTTATTTGTTTTCTCTCTCAGACACACATCCAAAGATATTTAAAATCATTTTCGGGTCATGTCATGAGTAAAGTAAACTAACTTAATATATTTCTAAAGTATTCAATTGAGATTGATTCTATATTTAGCAATTATTCACTTATACCCTTAATCCATCCCATAAGTCCCCCTCTAGTTTTCAATTATAACTCCCGCAACTTTATCGAAATCAATGCAATTTTAGAAAATATTGATATTCTGTCTAATCTAATAAATATAGATATTGAAAATGCTACCTATCTTAAAATTTAACTTTTCTTGTAGTACCTCACATTCTTCTGAATATCGTAGCACAAGCAGGCTGCCACAGCTTATTAATTATTAATTTATTATTTCTTCTGTTAGTAGCCAAAATTTGTAATACAAATTATAATATTTTCTTTTACCAAAGGCATCAGAAATATGGATAAAAAAAACATGATTTGTAACATTTTTATGTTGAAGTGGATATAGTTTTATGTATTTACGTACCCGACGGTGTTTCCACCGGCCGTTCTGTAGATTCATGTTCATCCTTTCGAGTAGATCTTTGGTCCCTCCGGCTAGACTCGGTCCTCCGGCTAGACTCGGTCCTCCGGGGAGATCTCTCGTGACGCGGTTCGGGTTGCTGCTGACGTCTAGACCTTACCCGCCGGGGGGCAGCTGAACCATTTTTTTAAATTAATAAATACTAAAAGACCTAATTAGTCATAAAATTAACAAAAATAATATCTACTTACCATCCGGGCACCACCAGCATTTGTTGGCTTTATGGCCCATTTTATGGCACACATAACATTCTGTAATAAATTACGCTATTAATATTTGAATATATTTATATTATGTAAACTGAATATTGAAAAAATATTAAACTTACTCGGGACGTTGGTCATTTGTCGTGGCTGCGGCTGTGCCGCAGTCATTATCGCTGCCATCTGTTTTTGAACAGCTGCAGCAACAGTCTGTTCCAGCCAAGACTGTTGCTGTAGCGGACATTTGGCTTTTGATAAACAAAAGTTACATGCGCACTGATTATTCCACATCTGAAATAGTTATATTAATTATAAAACCTAAGAACCAACATTATGTATAATAATTAATAATTAGTTATTCTCATGATTGGAAAACCACCTTAGTTTTCTTATAAATGATCTACATATCACTGTCCAATCTTTTTTGAAAATATAATTTAGTGTTACTACAATATTAAAACTAAAAAAAAATGTTTGTATAGGTATATAAGGTATATTATTTAGTGGGCGAGTTGCCAAGTACACATGGTTATACGTTTTCTGTACTTTAACTATAGGAACTTTTAATTTTCTGTTTTCGTAATTTCGTATAAATTGTGCATTTTATAATATTATTATTTAAAATACAAAAATTCAAATAACAGATTTGTTATCTGACCCTGCGATTAAAATTTAAAAGTACCTACCAAAGGTATCAAAAATCCAAAACTAACCAACATACCTACTTACATACCACTATTATAAGATATAAAATTAAATAGATTTTAAAACATAAGTATTTTCTATAAAATATGACAGACACGTGTTAAACAAATACATATTTTGTATTGAATGTCCATTATCTTGTTGAAGCATCAATAAAAAATTAATATATTATTTATTTAAAATTATGTCTACAACAAATATAGTTTTTATGATATGCCTATTGCAGCACACAGTATACACCATATATTCACAATATATTATATTGATACATGCCATGTTAAGTTAATAATTCAAATTAATTAATTAAATGTACATGGTTCCATATTTTTTTAATGTTCAATACATTATAAACAACAATTATTATGATGAATTAAAAAGAAACAATATGCGTGGATATAGTCCGGCTGCAATTCCTAGTGCAATATTATTTTATAAATCTATTCGTTATTCAATTTCTTACTTATTATTTTGAATTTAATAATTATAAAAACAATTATATTTAATTAATAGTCACAAGTTAATAAAATTAAAATACTTACAATGATGACTCTGCACTGTTACAACTTACAATTCAGTTGACGACTCAGGCGACTGCACCAGTGGCCGTTTTGTTGTAGAATGCCAGATTGCCTGAACCGTAGAGCCCAGAATAATTCGTAGGAACGGTTGAAATAACTAAAACACGTAATACCGTAAGTGTCAGGCCACACGATACGGGTATCAAAATATGATGGGCATCACCGACCAATGACCACGAATTAAGATATATCTTAATTCGTGCTAATGACTAATAACTTAGTCGGTAGTAAGCAATAAATAAATAAGTCGGTTATCGGAATAATAAACCAACAGTGGTCGAAATGGCTCAAGATAAGTGGAGGGATGTCTTACAATTCAGATTTAGGCCTATACGAAAAATAAAAAGTTTTCTTATACATAGGTATAAATATAAAAATCATAATAATTATTTAATTTTAAAACACAAGTCTCAGGAGGAATGCGTTATTCTAGACAAAATAAGTAGAGGGATGAAAAATGTAAATACAAAAAAGTAGAGTGATGTCATCCCTCCGTATCCCCCCCCCCCAACTTCGACTGCCAACTAACGAATGAATTGCTAATGAATTAAATAAATCATCATCTATCTTATAAAAGTAAATAATTACTAAATGACTATATTGATGATTATATTATAGCCAAATGGTTACCAAAATAAACTGTAACTGATATTAAAACAACTCGTGAAAATCTATGTAATACATTTTCAAGCTTCTCGACCCAGTGAAACAATTTTTGATGGACATATTAAGAAAAAAAAATAACAAAAATCTAAAATTTTCCATGACAAATTTGAACTTAACACGTGTATAAAAATGACTATCTTAATATATTTTTCAGATTTTTTTGTTAAATTATCAACTACGTCCAAAAGAGCCTTGTTTTAAATTTTAAATCCTTGGCCTTAAAAATTGAACTTTTATAAATTGTTAAGTACAAAATGATTTTCACATTTTCGATAATTTGATGAATTTCGACGAATTTTGAACTTTAAATGGTTATGAAAAAAAGTCGTGCAGTATTTATATTATACTGTTTTTAGAACAAGTTTCGAGGAACTTTGTATTTAATTTTCAAGTGTTTTGACTGTACAAAAATTTTTTTATCGACATTTAAAAAAAAAATTACCAAAAACTTCTTAGGCCTTTAAATAGCTCAAAAAGTAGCAAAGTATTTTGAAAATTTTGTAGGGATTAAAATTATAAATATAAAAATAAGGTGCAAATTTCAAGTATTTACGTTTATTATTTTTGTGTTACCTCAAAAAACAAAATCGATTTGTGCGAAATTTTGCTGTGCGTGAAAATTTCAGTTTTTTCCTAAAGTTATTAGTCATAAGTCGTTTTTTGATAGTTATTAGTCATTAGTCGTTTTTCGATAGTGTTAGTTATTAAGCTGTTTGTTGTTAGTTGGTCATGGCAATTGTAACCAACTATTAGTCGGTTTTTTGGAGTAAAATATAACTATTAGTCGGTTATTCAAATCATTCGGTAGTGCCCATCACTACGATCGAATGCGGTTTCACCGCAATGTCCACAACATGTTGCATTGTTGCAGTAGAGACCTGCCGGAACCGGTGCAAACATTTTGTGTCAACCAAAATAAAATCAATAACTTTGTATTGGTTGGGTCAAAAAGCTTGAAAATGTAATTCAAGGCTTCCAACATATTGTTAAAATAGCAGAAGAGAAATATTAAAAATATATATGCACGATTTCTTTTTATAAGTATTTAAAGTTCAAATTTTGACTAAATACTTAAAAATTACCGCAATGTTTAAATTATATTTGATAGAAATTCATAAAAATTTTTCTTTTTAAATCTAAGATTTGAAAATTTAATACAAGATCCCTTACAAGTTTGTCTACCTTTATCAACAAAAAATTTCCACCGGAAAGTCAATTTTTATGAGCGTTTTAAATTAAAATTTATACAACATTTTTGAACGTGAAATCGATATTTTGAAAGGAAATAATAATATTACAGAACAGGCAAAACTTGGTAACAACTTGGATAAAACTGGTATACTAAAAACGACCAATGAAAATTTAAAGCTTTTAGTCTCAACCATAGCTAAAATTGTTAATATTGAAGTAAAAGAAGAACATAATAAAAAAAACTTATCGATTAAGACATAAAAATGAAAATAATAGTCGTATTATCGTTGAATTTACTAATAAAGAAATTAAGAATAATTTACTGACTACCATCAAATCCAGAGTTAAAACAAAAATGTTTCAATAGCCAAAGGAATACATAACAATTTTCCTGAAAATCACATTTATGTAAATGAACAACTATCTGTGGCAAATAAAAAAATCTATTGGCTTGCAAAACAAATAGCAAAAAAATACAATTACGAATAGGTCTGGGCAAATGGAAGCGGAGTATTTATGAAAAAAGCGGAAGGTATGTATGGTGTACGTATCTGTAACTTGTCCCAACTAATGTCAATTGAACTGAAAAATCAATTGATCAACTATGGAGTTGCAATTAAGCGCCAACAATATATTTTCCTATATTTATAAATATTAGTATTTTAGTATTATAGTCTTATTATTTATGAAGAATACAGATATAAATTTTTTACTTAACAATATTAATAAAATTAACAATATTGAAACCCTGTCTATA
>NW_019104034.1:0-179778 GCF_001856785.1 Myzus persicae
ATTCCTCCGCGTTCGACGACCAACCCGCCACGAACCATGTGTCATAATACCCATGTAGAAAATGCCGTGTTACCCATCACACCGCGGTGGGCACCCACTACCCACATTCACGTGGCGGTCGTTCGCAGAGGAGAACAAAAGGCGTACAGGACACAATATTATACAATATCGTTTGCCGAGATCTGTCGAACGGATGTAGGTATATATGCGCCTATGTGCGTTCGAAGAGGAAGACGAATTTACAACACGACTCTTGGTGACGGACGTCTGTGGATTTATGCGCCGGTCGTATTTGACGAGGTTGAAAAACCCACGAGTTCCACGACGACTGGCCATCAAAATATTGCAGTGCATTGTAACCGCTCGCATTATCTGTGTCCCTTATCAGCGAGACTCGCGGTTTGCGTCATCGCGGCGGCAGAGGTCATCGACTATAATGTCATTACACACGATATAATAATAATACGTAGGTACCTATATGATAACACAGAGTTACCTCATATATATATAATATATATATATATAGTTTATTATATACCCGGGCATACACCTCAGCTACATGATATTATATTATTGTAGTCGTGATGCGCGTAACACTATGCCGGCATATATATATGTATATATATATATATATATATACATAAATCATTGACGGTCGTCGGTACCCGTACGTATTTATATTTTATTTTCGAGACAATTTTTTTCTCTCCTCTCAGCACAGGACCGCAGCAGCACCGCGGTAGCGGTACATATGGGTATGATAGTTGTACGCATAGTACTACGCGTATAGTTATTTGCGGCGGGCGCCCGGGGGCCATCGATTATCATCCGGGACGCGAGGCGGCCGTAAACAACTATTAGGAAAGTAGGCTGTGTCTAAACTCTAAAGATATAATATGTACGGGAACCCGCGGTGAACAGCAGCAGCAGCAGTTATACACATATCATAATATGTAATATTATAAGGTTGCAGTTATGTACCCTCTATTCGGATGAGCGTGTTTGTGCGCGTATGTATATGTATATATTATATGCAGTGTAATGTGTGTTTTATTTATCGATCGATGCGCGCGTATAAGTGTAGGTATAGTGCGACGGCAACTTTTTGCCCCGACGATTAGTCGGACGACACGACTTTATGCTAATCGGCCACGATTTCCCGCCATCAATCGCTCGACGACAAGCAACAAGTAACAACTCCGTGTCACACAGGACGTCCAAACGTTATTTTACTATATATTTCCTAATTGTGCAGTGCCACCTATAGGTAAGTGGTTTGGTATAAAATAGGTACAAGGCACATAATGGGTAATATGGTAGTAGCAGTAGTAGTAGCAATCAATAGTGCAATCATGGTTGTGTAGTGTACGGATGTAATACAATAGGCAATATACCGTGGCTCCTCATCTGCATACGATAAAATATCGATTATATTCCTGTATAATATAATAGCAGATATACGTACCTACTATAGCTGGTAAGTATGTAATATTGTATAGAGTGCTGCAGCAAGAGGAAGACGGTCAGAGACTCTCGTAGGTATAATGTGCGCATAAATATACCGGGTGTGACACGGGTACTGCTACTGTTGCTGCAGCTGTTCTACCATAAGACTCATGTCGACGATGAGCATATGGAGCGAAACTTGCAGGAAACGGTTGAGTGTTGTAACAATATGTAGACGATCGACGTTGATACCTTTGTATCGGTTTATACCGGTAGAGATAAAATTATTATTTTTTGATGATGAGCTTTGATTTCACCCCTTGGTACTCTCTTTTTTGGATAAACATAACATTATTATGTACATTGCGTTTTGATGGCCTCCAAAAACTTCCTGAATTCTTAAAGCAGCCCTACAAAAATATTGATTATTGGTGATCCCCGACATACACGATTTCGGATCATAGGTGTATGGGTTGAGTTAGCCTGATTTATTACAGTGCTATGTGCACAATACTATATTTTCACCTATACCTTCTGCAAACATCCGAACGGTCTTCGATTATAAAATACTCACACTGTATTATACACTGAAGCGGCCAATCTAATCGTTACCATTTATCCGTAGGTAGGTACCTATACCGCCGAGTGCTCGGTTGAGACCTTTGAACCAAATTGTGTGTGTGTGTGTGTGTGTGTGTGTGTGTGTGTGAGTGTCGCGCAGTAGCAATATTTTATTATTGTCTCTATCGCCCGACAATACAATGCTGTTTATCCCATATGCGATGCACGGGTATACCATACCGTCTCGCCTATCTCTCGAGTGCCCCTCGAAACATCATTATCAGCTGATATCGCACATGACCCTCAAAGACCCGGCGACGACGACCCAGAAAACACATAATATGAATACTCCAGTTTACACCTATATATACCGGGTATAAGGTATTAAGGTATGCTGCAGGAGAGCTGAGGTTCGGTATATAATGTAAGGCCATAAATTGTAAACAAAGGGGCAACAAAATACGTATTATTATTATATATGTACACAGGCACGCCTCGGGATTTCCACCATATACATATAGTAGCAATAATATTATGGTATACAAACCTACTGCAGCTATAATATATCGTGAGCATGTCGATATTTTATATGTTCCGGTCGGTATAGATACAAAACCGGTAGCCGTCGCCTTCCCTCTGCAGTAGTTATTATATTATTCCATAATGGTTTCGTGTGATTTTATTTTTATCGGAATATCTAAAAAAAAAGTCTGAGTCACAAAAACAACGCTTGTCAATGAAAATATTATACGGCAACGACATATTATTATGATGCATGATATCAGTAAATGAAATCTATGACGTTTCCCCCGTGTCTTCCAACGATTCATCGGACGTCACCCCCAAAACGGGACGATTCCGCTCGGACAAAAAATTAAGAGGAGTCAAAATATTAAACAATAGTATGCAATTCCAATCAATAAAATATGTACAGATGATTAAATTAATAATATAATTAAATAAATAAATATTAATATATTAATATAATAAATTCAATAATACGTTATAATAACCCTATTGCCAATACAAAATTCACCAATATAAATATTACAAATATTAAACAAGGTATACATTTCAAACACAAATAAATAAAATGTAGGTACTTTTAAGAGATTTTTCATTAAATAATCAAATAAATTGTTAAGTATAATTCAAGAGTTAATACTTTTACATAATTTTCTGCTATCAATCATTACTCATTAAATTGGATAGTAAATCCATAACGTGAATGATGATAGTCGATAGTTGATCATTATTTCAGGTAAAACCAAAGAACCTATTTTCCAATCTATTATTGTGTGTAAAAAATATTTATATATTGATTCAGGGGTTAACTTCGTAGTCCAGAGAGGGGGGGGGGAGTCCAAATACCCAGTAATATAGATAACCTAACCCATACGTCCACACTATCATGAGCCAATATACGAAATTTAGACTGCGGTGGAAAAACCAATTGCAAATATTATTATTGACCATTTGTTTTGGAAATATTAATTAATAAATCCAAGATTTCATATAATATGTGGGCTAATTATTGCAAACGAATAACGATTGTTGAAATTAAGCTATTTTCGAATAAGGCACGTATAGTATAATAATATATATAGGTGCAGTCAATATTATATTCGAACACTATATCGCACTGTTATACCGGCAGTATATTATTATGTGTACAATATTGTCAATATTACAATACCGCGGCTTGAATGGAAACCGAGACACACGGCGCGTTTCGAAATAGATTTTATTATTTCAAAAAGATAATACGCCTAATGAGATTTTCGATTGCATCCGAGATGACCGAGTTTCGGTGTACAATAAAAAAAAAAAAAACAATAACACAATATCAACTATCGACGTGCAGTAGTTATATGAGCTGAAATATTATCGACAGACTGTAAAAATTTTCCAATTATTACACATATATTATATTATAATGGTCGACAGCCGAACAATGATGATTGGAGACAAAAAATACGATATATCCCGTTGACTGAATGACAAGACCGTCGTCGCTTCATGTTATCAATTGTGCAAGTCTAAACAATTGCGTAACTGAATGGTACACCTAAATCGATTTTAACACATTATTTATAACAGTTTTTTCGCCGTACCGACTTTAGAAGCCGGCGGTGCGAAACACAAAAATAATAACGCTAATCAAGAGATACCCACTGCCTACCCGTGTTGTATGCGACACGTCGCAGCCTCTGGCAACTATAATATGCAGTTGGTATAACTTTGACATCGAAGCCCCAAACTTGTACCCAATGATCGTCTTAAATCGACCGTTATTATTACATCACACGCGAAACTGACGAGGAGAAGACACGCGGACACGGTAGTGCGTGTCGTATTACATCGTTACGCAATCGACTTAATATGTATCGTTTAACACGGCATCGGAGTTGTTGTCATAACGCCCGTGTATGTTTTGCGATTTACTGCACTCGACGAAATGACGACGATTATCGCAGCGGATGAAATTATAGATGAATCTTCAGTGTGTAATGTTTTTATTGAGAGACAAAACATCGTGAAAACAGGTAGATATGATTACTATAGTTATAGCCGTTATGGGCGCTTGAAAATGTTCTCGGGAATTCAATACATACATTCAATCATACAGGTGGTTTTTTTTATCCGATCAGAAGACATGTCAGTATCATATCTTTATCAATTATTACTTTTGTATCAGAATAGGCAACTTTGTATCAATTTTATTGTATTTAATGAAATCGTAAAAAGTTTCCTGATTACAATATTTTTGATTCTAACGCAGACGGTTTAAATGGGTACCAAACGTTTGTAGTGATTCCGAAAGAGACGGCGGAAGGACTATGAGCAATGCCGATTTGCACGAACGCGTGACCTATATATAATGTTTAAAATATTCCACAAAAACGTGAAACTTTGAATAAGATATGAATGCAATTGAGTGTTGTGGTTGATTTATTGGTAATAATACTGTAGACTATACTTAACTATATTCAATATTTCTATTTAAAACTTAACTTGTACTTGCTTAATATAATTTATTCATATATATATTTAAACTAAAAAGTATATAATGTACTAATGTTATATTATTTATGCATTCTGTACTTTGGTATCATTTAAATATTTTTGTATGTTTTTAATAATTGTTTATTTCATGGAATAAAACCATAACTAATGAAAAATGAAAAATGAATGTAAAAATAAATAAAAACAAATTTGATTAAACATTAAAACATTTAAATATTTAAATATTTCAAAAAATTTCATGACATTTTTAAACACTGCTAATTACTATATTGTATTGTATTGTAAGGAATTGCATTGCATTTCTTTCTTCCGATTTTAATTTTCTTGAAATAGAAAACAAGATTAAATAAGTATAGGTATTCATCAGAAACTTTGGGTCATATTGATTGATCGGTGCAGTCTCGTCTCGGGGAGAGTGAAAGCGACGTTTATAGTATTGTTTAACCTACATCTGACCTGCGACGTCCGTTATTGTTTTCAAGTGCATTGGGTCTGAAATTTGAACACCCCGCGATTGTAGGCCAGTGAATCTTTAGACTACCGGTCTATTGTTTTGTACTTACAATATCACTACTAACTAGCTGTATTGTGTCGGTATATTATACGCGTCGAAGGAGAGCTCAAGGTTTTTCGTACAATTATTCATCATCGCGCCGTTTATTGCTACAAAAAATATTGTACATATAGGTTTCAATATAATTTAAATCGTGTATTGGTCGTTGTTGTTTTTGTTTTTTTACCTATATTTTAGGTTATGGCTTTGATGTGTCGCAAACTTAATAGTCAGTATGTACGAGATAGCTGCAGATACCTAGAAATAATGATTTATTAGTTATCAATAATGATTTTGGTAATTTGTTGGAAAATAGTATAGGGACTTAGGACCTATACTAAACCTGCAATAAATATGGTTGCAAAGTCCAAACACTATTAAACCATCAAATAACCACTTAATACTTTAGTTGATTTCTCCTAGTATATTGTGCGTCAATTGTACGGCATAATATCGTAAAAATATTTAGTCGAATTGCACAAAAACAACAGTGCTTTAGTTGTGATTCGCTAAAAAAAAAAAAACATTTTCGCGATACATGGGTAAACCTGTTGGGTTAGGTTACCTGCAGCACGCTCATACCACTTATACCGAAGTATACATCGAGCAATTATATAAGTATAAATTATGTGTGTAATCGTAAGTTCTTATGAATAAAACTTGGATTTTTCATTTAGTAAAAATATATGGCGATGTCTACAAGCAGTGACATAACTCAACTCAAGTAAGAATACTGCATGTAATGGGTACTATACTTAATACTTTTTATGTATACATTTCAAGACAAATATTAATAATAAATAAATAAGCATATAAAATATTGTGAAACGTCATGACAAATTATTAATTTAATTATACTTGTGTATGAGGTTGATACAAGACAAGTATACAATACACAATACACTTAAATAAGTACAGTATAAATCGGGTTATTATTACAGTATATTATATAGTTATATTAGGTATAGTATATTTAAATATAAGTATTTTAAGTATTACGCACCCAATTGCAGTAGTTATACTATTTATATACTATTCGTTCACGTCTTTTTCCAACAGTTATGTGTTTGAAATACAGAATCGTATCTCAATAATTCATCGTTTCCTGCAGATATCGTAACATCATTATGCATATTGGCATATTGTCCGGTCATCTGGATAGTTGGAATTCACATTATACAGTTTGCATAATATTAAACTAAAATGTTGTGTTTAAAAGTAAATCTAATAGCTTTGTAATCAACTAACTTTGACGAAAGTGTGAACAAACACAATAAGTAAGTATCTAAACTTTTATCGACCAAATAAGCTCTGAAACATAACAAACTGACAAAATTATATTTTTTCAGTGTATGAAACAACCTAACTTTAATAACAGTAATTAGTATTGATATAATATTTTGTTTTTTTCTACTTCGGTGTAAAATCATAGATTTCGAGAACTCTGTAATATAGTATAGTATGCTGTTGTATCGGTGGTACTAATAAAGGAGGTCTTGAATTATTTTTTTTTGTTTTCAAATTTTATGTGGGTGTGAAATATGGAATTCTTAGTACATTTCGTGATAATTGCGAAAAACTAAAGAACAACAGTTGACAAATTCTGGTTTTCAATAAAATCAAATACTTGTTTTTTATGTACTTATATTATGTAATTTTCAAAAATGATGTGAAAATATAAAGATCCAAAATGCTGACTAAACAATTCACAGACTCTTGTGCACTAAGACTACGTCAAAAAAAGAGATTTTTCATGCAATCAAATTCAAAATTCAATGGTAAATCATAATTAAACTATTGGCTCATACCTATTTATTGTTCAGTATTTGTATCAATAAAATATAATATTGTTTTGAGGTTCAGAGACTATAGTTGTGCAGAAACAAAATACGAACACCCAAAAGGTACCTCAAAGATCAGTTTTTTGACTTATGCACAAGTTGACCATATATTGTACTGATATATTTTTTATTTTATAAACACGTTTTTAACAAACAATTTTCATGTAAGGTAAAAAGGCTTGTTCAACAATAAAAACGTCCATGTTAAAGCCTCGTTAACGAAAATTTAACGACTCTAGCTATTGGACAAAAAATGACTTTACACCCTGAACAAGTTCGTAGATGCTATATATCTTATGACTTATTGGTCTTGGTACACCTTACCTGTACCCAGTGCAGTTATACTGTTACGAAATTGTTCATTGTCAACGACGAGCAAAAAATCAAGAAGAAACAATTGAATGATAATATATTGTCGTTGGCCGTTGCGAAAAGCGCCCGCGATGAACTAGTTCGCTAATAATTATCATCAATCGAATTTTTCTCAGTGCTCTCTCAGCAGCTTTCTCCGTACACTGTTTTTCAGTGAATTCTGTCGGTTTGGAACCGAAATTAGACTTTAGTAGCCCTACGACACTGTGTGGTTTGTCGAATCTCCCGGATTGTGGCATTGGAACCTGCACGACACTAAAATGTTTCCGTGACTAAACGTTTCCGTAAACTAAGTACAAAACCTATAAGACCTCAAGATGGTGCTCAGGCTCATTTCCGTGTTTCTAGGAGGATCAGACTTCAGATCACAGGTAAACATAAACCCGATCAGCTGATCAAGTGTCATTAATTCTCTATGACTCTATGACCTTAGTGTTTACAGAACACTATATAGACACGCTCGATCGGTGGAGACACGCACAAATAACAGCAGTTATCAACAGACAATGTTGTTGTTTTATATAAACACCCCTTTAGGTACCTATAATCCCAGCTAGGTCAATTATTTCAATTAATCGATTATTATTTCGATTTAATTGCATCATTTATTTTCCAGCTTTTATGCGAAATGTGATTTATCATAATCACGAGATGTTTGATTAATATTGCAGATTACCTAAACAAAATGTAATATTATTCATCGAATTAAAGCCAATTATATCGTAACCGGTTGATCGTTTATAGGTACCTATCTAGTTACCTACTTGTATTTTATTATTTTTATTTAGATATCGAATGATGTTTTCCATTCTATCGTCAGCATTCTGCAGCAGGATATATGTTCGTTTATTGTTTGGGAATTTTGTTGTAACTGTCGATTTTTGAGAAAATCAGTTCTCGACGAATTGGGAAAATTGAGGAAATCGATATTATTGAAATGCACATGATATAACTATTAATTGATACGGTACCTAGTACCTACATATTAATAATAGTAAAATATAACGTCAAGTAATACGAGTGATTAAAAATCCGATGATGCCTACGACACCCCACAATAATTTGCTGATTTACAGCACTATAATATCAACGACTATACACCTAATATTATATCCGGCTAATTGTACAGCCTGCGCCTTACGCGCGCCCGTACGTTCCGCCGAAACACCGAGTCCAGCAGCTGTCGTTGAAAAATCGTCGTTAGGTTAGGTTAGGTTGTCGTCCGTCCGAACTCATTACTTCGGCCAATCTGCCCACACGCATATTATACGTGCCTGCTATAAACTTCCACGACGGCGTAATAAATTTGCTTGGAGGTGAAATATAGAGCGTCCGCCTCCACCCACGCTCGTCCCCGCGTCGAATGGCCGTCTAGTTATAATACCTATAAGGCCAGAGCATATATAGTATGCAGTCCGACTTTATATTATACGCATTTAATTCCGCTCGCAATGCGCGAGGTTATATATGTATATATTATATTCTTCTTCTAGCTATTATGCAATATTGTAATATATTATGCCGCGCCATTGCGTATACAATATATTTTATGCTTCTCACGAATTTCGAATTGTTTACACCAATTAATCGATATAGGTACCTATATAAATTACCCGTAAACGATCGGTTTTTTTTCGACCACCACTGCTGCAGCATTTATACAACCTACGCGCATTATATTATATGGTCTAAAACGAAGGTGCACTGATATTGCTATTATTATTATTATTATAATTATTATTAAATTAAATTACTGCCATCACGATCGATCAGTTTGTCTGACGGTCAAAACAATTATTATGCATCCGTGTACAAGGGGTTTAGGTACCTATCTCATAATATGTCTGCAACGTCAGCTCAACTTAAATCGAATAAAAGTACACTAGGAGAATATTATAAAAATATAAATAAAAAGCTCCTGAAATTATCGTAAAAAATCAATGCGGTAAATTGTTTGGTATTTCACTGATTAATTAAGAACTCTGAACTACCTATTTCATGGTTGCACATGTAACTGTCGACTAAAACGAATAAAGATTACAAACATGTAATTATTTTATTTTATAACGAACAATTCCAGAAAACTTTTACAGTATTTTGCATGTCTCGTGATAGTAGTACGGAAAGTTGTCGTCAAAGATTCTCAACATTAAAAAAATCTACTATTTATGTTTGTTGTTAAATTTAAAGAATTTTTATTTTTAATTGATAAAATGAAATATTTATAATAAATAATATATTAATTTTCCAATAATATTTTTCTTTGATCAAAATGATATCAATCATGCTAATAGCAATGTGTTTTGAAAAAATGCAATTTTTCGTACTTCAGTACCTCACTTTATATTTTTAACTATAGGTGATTTACTAAACTAATTGTAAAATTAGTTTTATATGTATTAAAATTTACTTTGTTATATCTTACTTTTGTTTATCATAAGATTGTTAATCTTTAATAGATTGTTTATTGTATACTTACGTTTGAAATTAGTATCGTATATTTAATATCAATTTAATTTATTTTTGACTTTTTTGTTATCACTGAAACTTTTGAAAATGATTTTTAATGGCTAAAATTATTAAGCACTCTATGTTTATTGTATAAAAATATATAAACATATGGTTATTGGTTAATTATGCTACTTATTAAATAAATTGTATTGCAATCATTGCCTACTGCACTTTATTACTGTTTAAACTTTAAACTTAATTCAAACTTTGTCTTTACTTAAATACTTCTATATCACACTGGATGTAGAGTAATTTATCTCTTTAATTCGACGCTCAGATGTAATTTAAGTTAAAATTAACAGTAAATTATATTGAATCAATTGCTTTCAATGCAGTATATACGTTTCGTTTAATAGAAAGTGTTAGAAAAGTGTAAGAGAGTTACAAATAAAAAAAACAGCCTCAAGTAAATGTCCTATCGATACACCAACTATCAATTAATTTTGTTTATTACTCGTTATGGAAACTCAAGAAGAAAAAAACGTGGTTTATTACAAATCGCGCCTTATATGTGCCATCCTCAAACACCACGAGGCAGTCGCGTATACGTAACGATATATTATAATAATATTATTATGATTATTTGTTTTCGTAACGAATCGTCGAAATCACACGAGGGATTTACATAAAAAACTAATTTCCACTGCAGAGTCCGAGTACCTACAATCTACATAATATACCTATATTATATATTATATAGCTGGGTTCGGGATAATATGTATGTATAATATATAATGGTAAATGGTATCATATCGGCGAAATCGCGACGGTCTCATCATATATAGGTATGGTAGTCACTTGTATTGAGTTATACCTACCTACATCATATAGGTACACATGTACACAACATATAATAATATCCGTTTTCGTATCGGTTTTCAAAACGATTTCGTACATCGTCAAACTACGAGATTTACATATTATACCTAATAGGTGTACCAAACGCATTTCGACCGAACTGGTAAACGTCTCGCAGATTTTTTAAGTCATATTTTAATAATAATATATTATGCAGTTCTCACGTCGCCGGCGGGACAGCCACATGAGTATAATATGTGCGTAATAACGGAGCGCACCGCACACAGACACGACCTATACCTTATACAGGTAATTTCTTCGAGAGAGGTTTTTCCTCCGGTGGCGGTGCTCGGCCGTAACTTTTCGGCAAATATAGTGCCACCGCCTATTGAATCACATTCGCGGTAACAGCGACGACAAAGAAGATCATGGCTCGCATTAGGTATGTAGGAGGTAAGTGTATTAATATACCTCCAACGTCTCTGGCGCGTCGGCCAATAACATATATACTATAATATATGCCTAGTGTTAGAAAACGCCGATGTACCTAACCGTTTATTATTATATTTCGTTTTCGTTTCCACGCCCGACGGTCGAGCGGCGGCGAAATATGAGAAAAATCGTACACACACTGCACTCGCGCGGAGGCGATGATGATTGTGCTGTTGCGCTGGTGTGTGTGCGGAGAGCTTTCTAAAAAAAAAAATATTATTATGGAAAAGCGGAGGACGAATAAAATAGAAGAAAAAAAAAATCGAAGAATGAGTGAAGAAATAAAAAAACCGCAGGCGCTGGCCGGCCAGGTCGTGCTTGTGCATTTCGTATGACCCCCCCGCGCACATTTGTGACCTTACCAGTACTCTCCTATGTGTATATATATATATATATATATACGTACATACGTATATACATATATTTATCCGTACACTCGTCGCAGGTATACAACGCTGCATATAGGTACCCCCACATACACACATAATAATATTATACATATATATACTGCGGGTATACGCGCAATATGTGCGAGCGCGATATTATATTTATTTATTATTATTATTATTATTATTTTTTTCAGATTTGACTGTGATGATGATTGTGGTGCCGATGACGGCGATGATGACAGAGCGGCTGATATAAACGCGCGCAAATCCGGAGGTGTTTTTCGTCGTCCACGACACCCTATACGCCTATATTGTAACATGTATATGCGACGCGTAATGCGAAGATCACGATCACGATCTCTTCACACGTAAGTCTGTATAATGTATAATATTATATACGCTGTTGCCCAGAACTATAATATGATAGTGTTATTAGAGACGTGTTGGTGTTCACACCGCGCGAACGTAATTCGCTCAAACTGCGTACACATCATATGGGTACACCTACCTATACGATGAAAAACCCGAAATTTTCTTATTCTCTCGTTATTATCATATTATAATATTCAGAATGCGCGCTGCCGCCTCCGCACGATTTTTTTTCCCCTTCACATTATGGTATTTCATCGTTTTTTATACATACATATCGTTATTATTATAACATGTATCTTTATTTTTCACGCTACCCGACTACCCGCAAGTAACTGTTTTTTATTTTTTAATATCGACACACGAACCACCGACCCAGGTCACTATAGGTATTCATTTGGTGGGTGTTCATTATAGGCGTTCATCTATATAGACTAGGTACCATGTCTGTTGTACGTACACACGTCGTTATTTTTCGGTTTTCTCTACTTTTCGCCAATCGTGTCGGCAACTTGTCGGGCGAGCTGGTTTTGATCACATCAATTAAATAAAATATTATCGCCGTCATCGTTACCAAAACTGCTTATGCTGCGTCGCAAACCCTTAAACCATCGAGTTTATTAGGTAGTCGTTGTGGGTCATATACGCGCATCGAAGACATTACTATGCTCACTCATTTTTACATCTCGATTTATAAATCAGTACTTTTGAGTTCAAAATATCATATGTAATTCATAGTTGTCTCGTGCAAAAAAAATATGTATATTTTTAACAGATATTTTGCATTATACGCTTGATAATATTTCCAATATGTTTTAGTGAGCAATTGAGCATGCATTAGTTATAAGTAAATATTAAATAATATATCATACATAAATATGCGCTATACCAGCACCTAGCAAGGCTTTAGTTTAAAATTTTTTTTTAAAATAAATATTGGTATTTCTGCAGTCCCATTTCTGAAAGGATAACAGCCTTTCTCTTTTTTCGCAAATATTGTGTAAGATTTGTTTTCGTCAGTTAAATACATTTCATTATTTGTATTTGTTTTTCTACACGTTTATAAGTTTACATTAGGAAGAAAACTTCCGTCATGATTCTATGGCTCTATGCTAATTCATATAATGTCGTAATTAACTATAACGCAGTGTTAAATTAAGTTAACCTTGAATTATACAAACAAATTTAATACGGTTATTAATTTAAGGTAGGTATTAAACAATTATTATTTAATACATTTTAAACTGTAATCAAATAGGCTTTTATTGAGTGTATAATTTGCTTATACATAAACACAATTATTATTGGCTTAGTAATTTCTTGTGCTATAAAATGGAATAACGCGCATGCAGTAACGATCGAGTATAATAATAACAATTATTTTAAAACCTATACGAATTAATTAAACAATTAAAATCATTATATTCTTCGTTGACCATATATTGTATTACAGATATTGTCATATTGATTATCTAAGTATTTAATTTTGAAATTTTGAATTTAATTAATTTAAGTCGTTTTCTGTTATAACTGATAGATATTATATTTGTCTTATAAAAATCTGATCATTGTAAAAAATAAATAAATACTATTCACTTATATCTTATCTATTGCAAACTATATAGGTACCATATTATAATATTTACTATAATTTAAATAGTTAAGCTTGAAACTGACAAATGGAATTCTCATATCCAGCGCATCCTAAATAATGGCCTTAAAGATTATTCAACTATTTGAAAAAAATTTACTTATTTTGTCGTTTACTGTTGGAAATAAAAAAATACTATTACTTGTTGATGTACGAATAAAACTTAACACCACCTGTTTTTACTTTGCTACTCATATTTTGAATAGTAGGTAAAACTTAATGGTTTATTTCTTCATAATAATATCGCCCGATAGCTGAGAATAACCATTAATATGGAAATAAAGTCTAAAAAATGAAATGTACGTATTTTTAATAAAACGATTAATAAATCAATAAGCAGCTGTTATTTGTATTTTAACTGATCAGAGTGATCTAGGCTCGTTGGAGTGTGTACAGTACACATTATAATATTATAGGTATAGGTACTATTTATATATGTACAGCATTATGACAGATCCAGCGTAAGACAAAGATTATATACTATTGTTGATGTGCAGACTGTTTAAGAACAGTTATTTTGCGATTGCGGAACGAAGAGCAAAGGGGTTAATTTACGAGATACCATCACGTCTAATGTTGAAAAATGTTTAATACACGATTAGTTAGCGCATGTTAGGTACAGTATATAAACATGTTTACACTGCAGAGCCGGTAGCCGCAGCAGCATCAATTCTTCTAAATTATAATATAGTGTGATATTATAAACGAGATAGGTAATATATATATATATATAAAGAAATAAAAAATAACACTGACAAAATATAGTAATACCTAATTTATAATATTTAACAGAGGACGGACCTACATTTGTCTTTATGTTTACACCGTTTCGCTACACACACACGCGTAATATTATACAGGATATATACACACAGATGCAGTCTCGTCTGTTCAGACGTCCGATGATGAGCAGGTTTGACCTCTATATATACACACGAGTTGTTGAAGGAGAGTCTTTGCGCACGCCCCGAGGGGTTGGGTGTCAAGATAAAATGCAGAAGTTAGAACACCAATAATTATCGTGCGCGGCTATAGTGAAGTAATGTGTCGTAATTTATAATATAATGTTTTCACGTAGGTACCTACATACATACACACTTTAGTATATATAAGCACAACGACTACATATATACAGTAGATATATAATACGATGTGTATAGGCAGTACTGTACAAGTTAAGAGAGAAAAAACACGCGAGTATATATATATATATGCGATAATAATCAACCAAAGTCTAAAAATGAAACATATGATGTACTCATATATACATATATATATATATATATATATAGTCGGTTGGTTTTGAAACGTAGAAAATGTATACGACAATCCGTCGTATTCTTTAGGTATAGGTACGAAATACAAACTGCGAGAGACCAAATCATTACATAAGTGGCGTATTTTAAATGCCAAACACACCAATATTTACCGTTGCAATATCGCGCATACATATTACCTCGCACATTATTATTATTATATACATATGGGTGTATTAAACGCGTTACAGAAATCACTCTTAAATGTGTCTGAAGGGGGCTTGACTATATAGACACCAGTGTGAATTCGAATAACAAATCATTATAACATGTATAATAATATTATATAATTTAAGAAAATAACAACGCACATTGTCGAGCATCATAGTTCTAATAACATACCTTTCAATAATTATAAATTTAATCTGAAAATCTTAGATCCTATGTTTAGCCGCCCCATACGCGTATTATACACACATTGAATATTATCATAATATATTCAGTAGTTTTTGTAATAATGTTATTATATAACGGACGGACTATCGTTATGAAGTAAAATACACATAAATATTTTATGTATGGGCAAACGATGAAGTAATGTAGATTTGTATTGTGTACTATACGGTGTGCGCTCCGTGTGTGGCGTGCTTACAAGTGAAATCTTCTTATAGTTCTCGAGTTTTCAAAAAAAAAAAAAAGTAAAATACGTACACACTAACCATTGATAATCCGCATTCACAGACTTCACATAAATCTCGTTTTAAGTACATATAATATAATATAGTATAATATTGTGCGCGGGTATAATATACCTATCTATATATATATATATATTATATACGTTTCTATATAAATACGGTTATATATACGCACGCAGGAGGTGACGCGAGGACTTTTCCCGAAACGGTTGCACGGTTCTTTAAAAAAAAAAAATTCCTAGGTGATATATTAGCGATTTGAATTACATTTTTTTCCTCTACGCCTGCAGTGTGTACGAGCTACCCGTCAAAATATTGTTATAACCACTGTTATTTATGTGTACGCGACTGTATTCGGGTACATTATATTTTGTGAGCCGCGGCGGCGGTGGCTTTAAGTGCACGAGCACACAATGGTATGACGATGGTTCGGTTTGTAACGGTGTACGAGTGTCTGTCTGTCTGTCCGTACATACGCGAAATACAGGAATAATGGGCACCGGACAATGGCGGGTATCGGAGTTTAGACATAGCGCGCGCGCGTGTGTGTGTGTGTGTGTGTGTGTGTGCGTGTGAGAGAGAGTGCGCGCAGGAAGTCTATGAAATCTCGCAGATAATAATATAACAATATTGATTTCGCCGATACGACAACGATGATATATTATCGCCGCCGTCGTCGTCGTGGTGGGCATAGCATAATGATAATATACGTGTATTCGATCGTCGCCGTCGAGTTAAATATATTATAGAAGAGGACTTAATGACCCGTGAAAAATCGACCGTTGACAAAAGCGTTCAACCGCGCGGGCGCTAGCGCGAGCGTTCACGCCTCCCCGCGTGTTAAATATATAATATATAATATACGACGACGGCGACGGTGTGCGTGTGTTTACCTTTTGGGGGTCAAAACAAGGAGCAGTAAATTTTGTGTTTCAGCGCTGATCCACTGCAGCCCGTCGTCGGCATACGCAGTTGCTCGATTGTTCGTTGTGTGATTCATTTCTCGCGCACTCGTCGGCGATGCACGCGATATACCTAATAATATTTAGCTAGGTAGGTGTAGGTACGACACTCGGGGATTAATAAAATACCATTTTTAAGTTCAAAGTAAATTCAAAGTATTTTATTATCACGGTTTTTCTCGAATACAACCACGGCAAACACGCGTAGTTATTTGGTCGGTAAAATCATTTGAATACATTGTAACTGCATTAAGTACCGCTTTAAGTATATTTTATAACTAAAATACGTACATAATACGTACGCGTATGTAATTTATTTCTATACCTATGTATTAAACGACTCGTAGGACTTGGAACTTATTGATCCAGAAAAATTAATGAATATGCATTTATTCGAAAATAATATATGCGCTTATTCTTTTACATCTCAAATATTTGTATGAGTACAAGTCTTTTGAAGACCTATAAGCAGAGTTAATATTTTTAGGACAGTTCAATTAATTTGATGTAGATTTATAGTTCAACTTATAAAATTACAAAATAATACTTATAGTATTTCAACAGTTGTACATTTTGAAATCATAATTTCCAACTTAGCCTAATTAATTAATAAATAGCTTTGAGTTATTTCCTTGAATAAAATTCTTCTTCTAAAAATTGTACAAATAATGATCACAGGTGACAGGTATAACAATTAAAAATTAAAGATGGAAAAACCATTACGCAAATCGTACAATACTGTAGGTAATAATATATTATATTAATGGTGTGTTATTCCAACTATTCATTTTAAAAACACCATGCAACAAAAAAAAAAAAAAAATAGCAAAAACTGAGATATCCCAAAATAAATTTCTATTATATATTTTAATTTACAGCATTTAAAATTATAGTATCATTAATCATCAAATATGCTCTAAAAATCTGTAAAATTAAGAAATGTGTGTTTAAAATTAAAAAAAAATTACAATATACGCAGATGTATGTTTAAAAATGTTTTCTTTTTGTCTTGAAACTAATTTCTAACAATAAATCTATTAGCCCATAAATACTATGCCAATGCACCAATTTTCGAGGCGTACAATATTATGTAATTATGAACAACTCACGAGTTATTTTTTATTTTATTATTCTAATACACATTATAAAATTGTGTTGTTTTTTTATTGACTATAGTTGTGAATAACATAATTAGGTTGGGTATGGGTATGACGACCATAGTTTCTTTGCCCGGGTGTAAGATAAGAAAAACTTAAAAATGGTTGTGATCGCTTCGGTTCTCTTTGTCATTCTGAGTACTAGTCTTAATAAACCTATACCGGGTGATCCGTTTAAAGTAAGACACTTATTATCTCAGAAAACACTCACGTTTTTGAAAATATTTCTTTTACATAATTTTGAGAAGTTATACAGATCAACATATTTAGAAAAATATTATATTTTTTACAATTTGCATCTTGAATCAGCTTTTACGTTTCTTACTCTTTTGAATGACAATTGAATTTCGTACATGTATATAGTCTATTATAGTATTATAACTTATAAGTATCTTAATTTTTAAGTTTAGATGAACGGAGCAGTGATGGACCAACATTTTTCGGGGAACTCATGTACCGGCTGTATCACTTCACTCAGCTCATATTAACTTTAAATAATTATAAATATGCATAATTTATCTTAAAATATATTCTAAAAAAATGATAACAGTACTAGGTAGAATAAAAAAAAATGTATCTGTAGAAAAATGGTTTTTCTTTTTTTTATGACTTGAACTTATCTAAAACAAATATTTTCAAACACTATTTACGAAATACTAACCTAACTTTAAGTGGAAGGCCCGGTATAGGTATATTAGGTAGGTGTACACATTCCTAGGCATCTGGTAGATATATAATAATATATTATATCATTAATATGGATTGTCGACCATTTATAGGAACAAGCGTGCAGCATGAACACGGATAAGGGACGTGTATATAATAATACTCATCGAGGCTGCCGCAGAACACATTTGTACACTTCGGCCGACGGTGACTATGACGAATGGGGCGCCTTAAACCTCGGTGCTCCAGGGACGCGAGCACATCCCGCGATCCGACGATCGTGAGGCAAAATCGGCGTGTATATGAATGCACCGCAGCTATAACGTATAGCACACCGATCTATAACGATAATAAATTATTAATTGGTCCATTTGTTTCGAAGGTTATGCTCGCGCGTGTGTGCGTGTGGGTGCGCGTGTGTGCAGTTATAATATCTTCTCTGCATTTGGGACCGCATGCGGATTATTATACTTACGGGCAATAAATCACCCAGCCGGCAGCAACACAACAACGTCTGCACAGTACGTGTATATACGTCTACAATACAGTATAATAAAGCTACTTTATTAAACAGAGATGGCCTATGGGCGATAATATTGCGCGGGTCTCGCGGACCAGCAACAGCAGCCGGCCGACCGACCGACCGACCTATCGACCGACGGACGGACGGACAGACCGACGCGAGACCGACTATAATATAGGCGTACACCACACACGCACACACACAATGGGGATAATGTGAGATATTTTGACAACGACACACACACACACACACACACACACACACACACACACACGAGCAGCGTACGACGCTTTTACGCGCGATTTATATACATACCTTTTTTCGGGGGTTTTTATTATTATGTTTGAATTATTTTCGATTTTTGTGTTCAAAAGGCAAAACGGTCGCATAAACACGGCCGTGGTCGTCGTACGTATTCAACATAATATGTACCCATAAAAAGTGTATATATATATATTATATATTATTTTTATCATTGTGCGCAATACATATACACAGATATACACACCCGCAGCAGCAAACAACGCCGCTCGTCACCCATTATCCCGGGCCAGTCGACCAGAAACGTGTTCGGTGTGAAAGGCGTACGAAAATCACGATGATGGCCTCACGGTTTTGTTGACAAATTTCGCACCCCGCGGTCGAACGTAGTGTGTTTTTTTTTTTTCGGGATTCGAAAAACTGATAACGGGACATCTGCGCCGCCAGCGATCCCCGCCGACTGGTCGACGCGACGACAATGCACTCCACTTGTGTGACGGTTTGTATTTCTTTTCTTTCTTTTATATTCTTTCTTTTTGTGTTTTGTGTTTTTTTTTTTTTGATTTTTTATTGACTCCTCGCGGCGGGAAATTTTCCGAAAAAAAAAAACGCGTGTTGCGGTCATTCCCTACGGTCTTCGTCGTCGACAGACGCGTCGCTCCCCCCCCCCCCCCCCTTACACCGTACTCCACCATCGCGGCCGATGCCTACACCGCGTTATCGATCATGTCGAATGTAAACATGCATTTGTCACGAAAACCGACGGTTGTCAAAAAATAACCAAATCTCGCTTTTGAGTTTCTGACGGATACAATAATACACGATATTATCAGCTATACCTATTGTATATATTATTTTTTCTTTCAACGTAATCGATCGTTTTGATGTGCAAATAAAAATTATCCGGGTGATGCATATGAAGTCACAAATGACGCATTTATTACAACATGTACCATGATGATAATATGGCCCGGCAATTTGAAACATTGTGTTGTATTTTACATTTATTTTACACGAAACGCAATCCGTAAAATAGCTCTAGAGTACAGAGTATGAGGCTGATTACTATACGGCTGACAATCGTATTTTTTACGGTTCGAACAAAGAATATCATATTATTGGTGACGCTTCATATTTGTTTGTATTTATTATTTTAAAATTAATTGATTTATGTCATAGTTTGATGATATACATAGTATCTATGCCATTTGAGCATAGGATTACTAGGCATTTCACATCAGATATAGTTGATAAGCTTTGAATCAAGGAGTTGGAGTGAGAGACAAGAAATGTTTTTTTCTCTTCCCGAACAGTTTAAATTGAATATAATTGATGCATTCGCATTACCTATTTTTTTTTTCAATGATTCTTTACGATTATCGTAATTTGATTAATATGCCAAGCATAATTCAGTGGTACAAATTGTAATTTGCATTTTTTTAATTTTGGCAATCATTTAGGAATGAAGGTCATTTTTACAGATTTCATTGCATTTTCCTAATTTTTGTAAGTCGGTATTATTTGCATTTTTTTTTGCAACTCGTTATTTTATTAAAATTAGAATAGAAAAAATTAACATAACACGTTATTTAGCTTAATTTTTCAATTATTTATGTAGGTACTATTTTATTTTTGTTCAAAACTGTGCAGTGTAGCTATATAGGTAGTTACCTACATCCTGTAAGACATACCCATTTGACATACCCATTTGTTTTCTAATCATTATCCCGTATCGACATTATATCTATATAGTCATTAGAAAGTAATATCTCATTTTCGATTATTTTACATTTTTCATTGAAGGATTCTCCAGAATGTTTATCAACTTCAGCTGTGATTTAATGAAAATAGAAGAATATATTACTAAGAAAAAAATTTTTTTTTTGCGAAATTTCGAACTTATTGTTAAAAAAAATTTAATAATTTATAATTGATAAATTGATAATGTATTTTTAGTATTTTTTTTTTTGTGTTCTAGGGAATTTCAAAAAAAATATTTTGGCCCCTTTTTTAATAATTTTTCTATGATTGGGAGATCAATTTCGGACAACAATGCGGTATAAGGTTTAAAAAAATAAATGAACTTTATTACTCCATTGCAACTTTAAAATTGGCCTCTGCAGTTAAAGGTTGCCATCACCTTAACTATTGACGTTTCTGGCCTGTGCATTAGTTAGTCCGGTCGTTACCAAAAAGCGTCTCAGAAAATATATTATATTTTTGAGATGTCAATAATTAGGTAAGACGAATAATGTTTCTTTAAATTCTCGTCACAATTTGTTATCATGTTGTCCGAACGATGTTTATTTTTAAACCGGCCGTGCGTATGTTTTCGTTATTAAAAGATCGAATAAAAAAAAAAAAAATAATAATAAAACACTTTTTTGTAAACTTATACGATTATAAATTATAATTTTATAATTAGAATAATAAAAACGATGCGAACTGTTAATGTACAATATTACAGGTATGGTGGGTACCTATACGCGGTCGTACACGTTTTGAGAAGATGCTGCGCCAGAGTGAAGAGCTCGTAATTAACCGATCGTCTCGTTTAAAAGACAACACCGTACACGCGTACACAGCCGAGCGCAGGTGCCCCATAAGTATATACATATTATGGGCACAGACGACGACGCATATAATAATAATTAAGTCTTCTCTCATCACACGAGATATATACATAACACATGATAATATTATACACGCGCAGTGTGTGTGTGTGTGTGTGTGTGTGTGTGTGTGTGTGTGTGTGCTGTACTGTGAGTATAAAATCGTGCGGACGGGCGCGAGTCCGTTGCTTTATAACGTATGTAATATAATAAACATATTTTTTTTATGGTCCGGCGATTCGCATAAAACAAATTGTGAGCAAAATAAACGTAATAATTAATCGATAATAATATTATACGCCAGCTATTATAGCTATATATAGGTACGCCGTACGCACCGTGCACATGTAAAATGTAATATCGTCGTCGAAACCTGCAGCAGAAGAGGATAAACAACGACTATATTATATACCTGTATGGGTACATTATTATAATATTGGGTATATGCGCCTTATATACTCGTATAAATATATATTTAATATTATTATGTAAATGCAGATTGTAAACTCGCGTCGCTCCGCAACTTTTCTGCAGACTGCGGCCGCTGTTGTTACTCGGAAATTATTATCTCCATCTCTCTCTCTTCTTTCGTTTACTATAATGTAAGTTGCAGTCGTACCCGCGTGTATATGCATGTGTGTATATATATATATTTATTTATAAATTAATAGCTCATCGCACAGAAACGATATTATAATATTATTGTGTGCCCGTGAGCCGTATACAGGGTATTAAAAATATGTATGTCTAAGCGTTTTTGCAGATGGTATTGCTACGTGCTCAGGAGCCTTATTCGCTTTCTTAGATAATTATAATATTGAATCATCTTGTCGTATGCGGTATGCCAAACAGCTGCAGGTGCTGGGAAAGAAATCATACTATTACTAATAACTGCGGGGTTTTAGTATAGACCACCGATGGTGGGAGGGTCCAATTGCATACGATGCGAGGGTAAGACATACACACTGTGAAAAACTGTGTGCCCGGTAACCGAGCGTCCGAGCTGGTCTAATTTGGGGCAATATGACAACACGATTTCCAGAACTCCGCAGTGATCATAGTTCGGCTAGATGAGGATATAGCTAGAAATATACGACCACATGCGTATAGGAGTGTGCAGGGTACCATAATATTATACTAATTCAAGGCAGGGACCACCACGGCCATGGGAGTGACAACGCTCATCGCAAGGGACAAGATGGGTAGAGGGATAGGCCTATTAGTATATATAACCCATTTTTCAGGCGTGATCTTTCTGAGTTAGTACGAAAACGCTACAATATAACAGAGACTGCAGCTGATTTGTACTTTTTAGTAAGTAAAGAAAATAATATTTATTAGTGTTCATATTTCAAAAGTCGAACAACTAAATGCCGCGCATTTGAATTTCAAACATCCATGGCTTGTACGTTTCTAGTCAAGACTACTGCATGCTGGCCTACAGCGTGTGTCGTGGACACTCAGTGCAAACACTTGGGGGGGGGGGGATAGAATAAAAAGACCAGCTGGATGAAAAATATCCAGAAATAGAGTAGTGTTGAGTAAAAAGGTACCTATTTATACGTGCAGTAAGTAAAAACTTACTAAACTTTAGTTGCTAAACTTTTTAACCGTCTATAAACTTAAATAATTTAAATTGTCAACTTATGAAACTAAAAACGTTTTCCCGAGACCTATTTTCTTGTATGCCATTCGCGGAGAGACACCCTGTACATACGGCGCACACACAAACACACATATACATGTACCTATTATACAATATACAGTTAGGTACCTACAAGCGGCACGCAAACGAAATTAATTCATACCGTGCACATCGGCGTTACAGAGATGATGATTGTAAAATAATAATAATAATAAAAGTTTTTTTCCGAACGGTGTACACGCGGCGTATATTATTATTATAATATGTATATAATATAAACACCGGTCTGTGCAGTGTGCCGTCGTCGCATTGTTTACATACAAGCATATACATGACATATACGTATATACATACGACCTACTATGTACATGAGGTCCTTATATATAATATACATATACGCTCTGGGTCGTGAAATACCGGCTGCAGCTCGAGAACCCGGTATTTCGCTCACGCTCGTCGTTTTTCCAAAGAAAATTCTAATGCCCGAGAACGTGTTCGTAAACAGGTAGGTATATATTACACATAACATAGGTACACATATTTACAGACTATCTTGGTCACGCGGTTGTAACCTTATAATAACTCGCCACACTTTATCTCGACCGCATACGATATGATTGTTATAGGCGTGTGGGTGTGTGTGTGTGTTATTATTGTATCATCAAACAGGTAAGACCCTGTGCAGAGATGGGTACTGCTGCAACTTTAAGTGCGTTTCGTGTCCGAGCGATATTGTCTTTTTAACACCATAACCTTTAATGCCCTGTTTCAAAACTAATGCTGTTTTAGCAAACATTCATTGTGATACATTGACTATAAGAAGATAGTAACATTGATGTAAAAATCGAATGTAAATATGCAATATATCACCATAATGGTGTTGGTTTAATTTTGCTGACAATTTAAATACTATTTTTCACTAATTTAAGGTTAGAATTTCTATGCTTCAAAAATAAGATATATTTCGTTGTTTCTAAGACAACTGCACAAATAAATTAAAGTATATATTTTTTTTTGAATAAAAGAAAAGGAAGGTGTAGAATCAATTTGTTAAGATTTGATGATAGATTTTTATTGTCAAACTAAAGAAAATATTTTTAAATTGATCGTGTTATCTTTGAAATGAAAAAATTCTTCATTAACTTTAAGGAAACAATAAAACAGTAAATCAATGGAATCAAATCATATAGAAATTAAAACTGTATTTTTTCTGAGTACATTGGCTACACGTTAATATAGATGATATTCGATTTAATAGCCTCTATGTTGTTATTGCGGTGTTCTTACCGAGAGATTTGTTCTTGACTGCATTTTTAAATAGTTGAAGATGTCCTGCTGATGACCTACGAGAAGTCGAAACGAAACCACTTTTTTTTATCGTTGTATTCTGCTGCACTTTTTCTCAGTATCTACCTATATAGTGGTACTGTCATCATAACTTTACTCCCCCTAATTAAATAAATTTCTATCGATACGAATAAAATATACTTTCATTGGTGTGTGAACTTTATTTGAAATTTATTACATTAATTAGGACAAGCGATTTAAAAAAATAGGTATTGTCAAATGTTAATTGCATGTCTATTGCCTATTGCAAAAATGTTTATTTCGGAACTAGAATTATCGAATCAAATAGTCAACTGATTACTTATAATAATATATTCCTCTATAATTCTACAGTTTAGTCAGTATTAAAAGTGTTATAAGCTATTTAAAGTATAATATAATTTAATATGTAGGCTCTCTCAGAAAAATATTCTTCGCATCCCAATGGAAATAAATTATCAAACTGCTTTCTCCCGAGTTTGCGAAATCTGGAAAACCACTCTATTCCTCAAGTTGACTGGATAGATTCCAATTATTTAACTGTGTAAAAAAAAAATTTATTTTGTATTAATATTTTTCTCATTGAGTCGTAGGTGTGATTTGTGTAGATATGATATCGATAATGTATTTAAAAATGATTTATAAGGTTTAGTCTTAAGTTGTAGTTATAATATTGAGTGTATTCTATAGAATATAGAAGCTACATAGTGGATAGAGAGTAAATAACACATAACAACTGTATAAATAATATTAAATATTATATGAACACATGAAATATAATGAATGTAAATTACATGAATTTCAATCAATCAATTCGATGGTAAAAAAATGTAAAAAACTTAGTTATGAGGGCAACATTTAAATAACAATTTGTCGAAACGTAAAAAAAAATTATAATATAAAAAACATGTTATTTGCTTTTAACTTTTATTTATCTACCTGCTTTTAGGCTGAGCTGCAGCAGCAAATCGTTGGTTGAATGGACTAAATTCGTTGCTTAAAAATATATACAACTTTATTATAATTACCAGCTAACAGTTATTCGTTTTGAATAAATAATATTAAAGCCGTGTGATGCATTCATATACCAAGCGTACCTATTTAGCAAATCTGATTCACTCGGATAAACAATGATTGCTCATTCGCTAATTGTTCATATTATTTGACAGATATTTTGAATTATGATTTTAATCATTTAAATTTAAACCAACTCCAACCTCGAACAAAACATTTCGTTTTGGTTTTAGTTACATCGACGAAATTATAATATATGACTGCGGACTGTAGACACTATAAGCTTACATTTATTTATTATAGATTAACTATTCGTATTATTACAACGATGTATATTCTAGGTTTACGGTAAACAATAGCTAACGAAACGTAACAGTCAACAGACATAAAATAATATACATAATTACCAATTACGGTGATGTACACTGCCCGTAAGTATTTACCAATACGATTGAGCATCGAGATAATAATATTTTAATTATTATTGCCTACATGCATAAAATATAATTGTTTTCGGCTATTTGGACGGTGCGAGAAATTACTTCGTAAAAATATAATTTGTCAAAACCTCGACGATCGATGATCAGATAGACATATATAATATTATGACTTATACTAGGTACCATATATTGCAATCCATATGTGTGTCGGTATTAATTGTATCTACGTGGTTTCTCATTTATAAGTTGACATTTGTTGCGATATTTCCAAGTATAATAATGCGCTCCCGAACTCCAATTGAGTTTTCGATGTCACACTGAGAATAGTTTCTATTCGAAGGCTCTTCAACAATGAAAACGATGCACCCATCACTACACACGTCTTTTTGACCTGAAAAATTATCACGAATTGTAATACATAATAGCATTGTACATGTGAATTGAAGCATATGGGCTTTATTGTTATTATTGTACACGTAGTTTTGTGATTCTGAATTGACTACAAGGATTGGATGATGTGCGCGAGAGATTGAAACATCGTTTTTGTTAACTTTCTTTTTAATTAGTAGTAAACAATTGAGTCTATAGCGAGTATACAACAAAATGCAATAATAACCGAATAATACATTTTACTCTACGAGGATAACGAAATGTATAGAAATGAAAAATTTACTTGGTGTTCCCTGTACGAAATCGTTTTTAATTCATAAAAAAACATTTTATAAAGTTAAATCGATATTGGTTTCAATTTTGTTCCGAATAATTTTATTATAATATATTATATTTTAATATTTTAATACATACCTATTTAATTTATAACAATAAATAATAATTATTTATGCTGAAATACTATATAGACACCTAAATTAATATGTTTTGTGATTAAATTAAAATTATTCTTCGGTGCAATTCGAATATTGTACAAGTAAATACTGATAATCAATCTGAGACGAGGAAGAGATGAATTATCTTAAATGTGTATAGATTGGTTTTATCAAACATTTTACAGAGCGATTCAAATGTCTACACTTTTTTACACACGATTTCTACTTGATTACCAACAATAAATAAACTTAATTACCTACTTTTAATATCTAGATACATCTGCACTTGGACGCGAATGCCGAGTAGATGACTGTTATAATTTGTTTTATTATAATATTTACCTAGGTACGTCCCTATTGCGAAAGAACTACAATAATACTATTTTATTTATGTTATGAAATTAATCCATTGACATCTGGTTGTACTTCTGAGCTAAGTTATTAATTATTTTTTTCCATATTGCAAAGAATATCTGAGTATATAACTTATCAAGTAATGTGATCTATTCCGCTGCTGTCTTATAGAGTGACGCATACTAGGACCTTGAACTTGTGTAGTCAATGAGGTTTATGCGCATAATATAATATGCTATAATATATTTAATGTTTACTAAAGATAGAACAATATTTCCATATACACCTATACTCAGTGTAAAACTATCGATTACCTAATTTTAAAATACATATAATTACTGGCGTTTGTAAATAATTACATGCAATAATATCATGCATGTGGTTTACTTAATGTATGATTTAAAAAAATTGTTAGTCGAAATTGGTTCTGGTTTACTACAACGTTAATTTATCTTCAAGAGAATTTATGCGGTGTAACCGATAAATCAAGCATGGACAGAATAATACTGTACGGAATGGTCAAAACTCATATGGTTATATTTATATCAAGTGCAAAAAAGTGAGTAAATTAAAATATTTAAAGGAAATCATTTAATTGATAAATAATGTTATGATACATTTTGAGAAATAATAAGTACATATTATTATAATTTAAACGTAAGCTGGTAATTTAATAGATATAAATTAATTTTAAAAAAATATATACATTTACATAGTTAATAAGATTATGGTTTCTTGAATGTTCCTGATTTTTTTTTAATAAGGATTATTGATCATAAATTACATTGATGTTCTCATTAATATATGTATTCATTATAATATATGTTAAATTTCAGACAAATTACTACTTATAACGTTTCAGGTTACTATGGTCCATACTAAGACCATATTTCAAACCCAAACTTACTACATTTGATTTATGTACTGTCTATATTATTACAAGTTTAGACAAGAAAATAATTGTCAGTATTTAATTTGGATTACGAAATAATCATCATAACTATTTTGTGGCACTTAAGAGTTGTATGTCTGGTGGAAACATTGAAACGTCAATTAGTCGTGTATTAAAATGTATAGTATGTTGTGCATAATAATATATTGTGTGTGTTCTAAAATATTCATGAAGTAATAGAAATTTGTAAATGGAAATCTTGAGATAACGTCGTTCCAAGGTCGTAAATATCAAAATAATATATAATAATATTATAATGAACGTTTATTGTGTATATCCGCATAAATCAGATTAATGTTTCGTCAACTGCATCATGTGATCCGTTGCTGCAATAATAACAATAATATTCCGTTTGTGTGTCACGAAGAAAATTGAACAACTGCCCTCGTTGAATGTTACCATGTAGGTGTAGTCAAGAGCTTATTATTAAAATATGTTTCTGTTTTATGTGCGATACAATTTAAATCGTTAATTTTAACGATACACGATCATGGTTGCAAAGCAAAATAGTCGTGGAGCGTGGAGGCATACATATCATGTGAACCCAGGTCCCAGATACACCTATATTATATAGGTACATAGTAGGTATAATATAATATTATTATGTATTTAAGGTTCTTTGGACAAATATTTTTTTATACATTCTACATAATTATTCGTAGATTCCGCAAGTCATTTACATGGATGCATTTTTTGTACCTATATGGTTTTTTATTATTATTATTATTATTATTATTACCAACAATAACGAACAAAATTGAATATACGCGTATATACAACGACGCATTATAGACATTATATTATACATGTACGCGGCGTGTAGTGGGAGGGTTTAGTCATAAATTCTCATCAACGTCTGGCTACCATTACGGGGCGTTTTGTAAAGTGCACATAATACGATTAAACCTGTTGGACGTATTCTCGTTTTGTTCTTTTATTTAAAAACGGCTTTTTGGCAAAATCGTATGATAAAGTGTCCGGGAGACTTTCACGGCTGTCAAGGGAGTAAAAAATAATGCAGGTAACAAAAAAAAAAAAAAAATAAGAGGGTCGCCGTGATACGAATGTTATTATTATTATTATTTTTTTTTCCTTTCTATCTCTTCTCCAGACGGTTTTTACGGGCCATCGGTTGCTGTTGCACCGCTGCCGCTGCATATATATATTATTTTTTATTATATGGAATTCCACTCCGCCCTCGAATCCCTTGTAAATAAAATATGTTTCTGTTTGACTTCAGACGCACAGGGGGACGCGCGTTATCTGATCTTTGGAAATAGATCAGGACCCGAGGAGAATATTATTGCCACATACATATATGTGCGCTTATACATATATAATAAACGTCACGGGGAAAGGTATATGGGTATGCGCGGTGCGGGTCTGGTTCGTTCTCAACCCCCGCACCGGGGCGATACGAGATCAACAGTTATAAATATCTCGCGCACCCCACATGTAAATTAGGGTGTCCGCACACAGGTAGACACATATACGCAAGGTTATATATTTTATTATTATTATTTTTTTTTTTTATACATGTATTATATTATATTGTTACACACACACACACACACACATATAATATGTGTGTTTCATTTCTCCGATCCCGACCTATAACCGGAGAAACGGCATTTTTACCCCAATCTCTAATGGACCGTCGCAGACGGCGTTTTTGTTCTTGTTAAAAATCGGGTTGTCACTATCAATAAACTCACACACTCACACACATACACACACACTCTGCGCACACTCACGTTATACATTATATATTATATGGGTACGTGCGTCATTTTATACAGAGGCAGCCAACGACGTTGCAAAACGATATATTTTATTATATTACACATTATATTACCTATATATACATGTATGTACACGTAAGAGTCTATACGTGTTTATACAGAAAGAGGGTCGGATTCCTGTCCGTGCGCGTATTTTTAATTTAAAAACGAAAAAAAAACACTCTTCTCGCGAGCCCGCGGATTTTATTTCTATCTTTTTTTTTTTGTTTTGTTTTTTGTTTCGGGGGCGTACCGAAATATTTATCCGAAATACAATATAATATGCACACATTTACGAGAGGCGCGCGAGCAAGAGAAATCCGCTCGGACGTGATATTTTGTTTTTAATAACAACAACACCGCCGCGGCCTGTGTACAGGAACACACGATCACTCGCACGAACACCTTAAACAGTGTTGTTAATATTTCTAATGCATTATGGGTAGGTATGTATATATTACACGGCGGCTGCACAGAAAAACGTGGTACACTAAACGTGGTATACTGGTTGGGTCGCGATAATGACCGCGTGTAACACTGACAAGAAAATCACGGGTTTCCCGGACGCGTTGATGCGATGACGACGACGGAGACCGCGACGACGATGACAAGAAGATGTTGATGATGATGATGATGATGATGATGATGAAAAACACGAGCTTGACAATAATGACGTGGACTCAGGTGCGAAGGGCGTATGCTAATATGGTACGATTAATCCGATACTCACTGCAGGCGCGTTTGATATTATATTATACACACGTATACCTAACCCGTGGTATATAGGTACCTCTACACGGGTATTGGGTACCTACGTGCGTATACGAGATAATTATTATGATCAACTTTTCAAACACCTTAAACGCGCTCGCCGTCTCTGTCCTCCGCGGTCGCTGGAGCAGCTCTCTCTCTCTCTCTCTCTCACTCTCTTACGCGCACTGTTCTAACATTTTCAGGCCGCCGCCACAGATTCCGTCGTCGTCGCAGTCTTCTCGTATCTTACATGACCGCCTCACATTGACGTGTGCGCGCACGCCGGACGATGTTATGACAGGATCGTGTACGATATTATAGTAATAATAATAATAATAATAATAATAAAAAACCGCCGCCGCCGCCCATCGGATTTAATAATAATTGAATAAACCGAAAATATTGTATGATAATAAAACGTTATACGTATGAGAGTATGCATATGTATATACGGAACAGCCCGACGCACAGCCGACAAGGTCTAGTTTGGTCCGATGATATGCGTACGTGAGCGCCGAATTATTACGTGCCCCGAGGGGGCGTGTACCTACGAATATCTAGTGTCTATGTACCATATGTACCTATACAATATAATGTAGCTGGTGTGTGTGTGCTTGTTGTACTTTTTTACGAGCAATCCGAAAGTGACTGATATTGGTTAGTTTAAGTCCATATGCCTATACACCATAAAATAAGTGAAAGTTTGATGACTTATGATTTTTATTTTTTTTTATTACAGTCGACACGCTTTTCGTATTATATTGTTATTATTTTTAACGTCCATACTCTAATTTCGTTAACAACAAAATAGAATTTATTTCTGAAATCATCTACGGAATAATCAATTTTGCACTGATTAAATTAAAAAAACTGTGTGGCAATGCTCCTATCAAAATTACTGATATTTATGATTTAAATTTGATGATGTAGCATATTTATAAATACTACAGTAAACCTATATGATGCTGGCTGGTCGAGTAAAGCAAGTGAGAGTAAGCAACCTCAAATAAAAGAAAGTTATTAGTTTTGACATGTTTTGTTCAAACGTTCTTATTATAGGTATTTATAAATTATATAAGATTACAAACTAATTTTATTTTTAGATTTTGATCGGAACAAGAGGTCTTTATATTTTCCCGCATGTTACACGTTATTTTGGAACAAAAGCTGACAAACCATTTATATAAATAAATCATTTGAGAAACTTTATTTTTCAAGAATACAGTGCAACGTAAAATATAGAATAAAGATAAAATAATGTAAGCCCCTATATCCTTTTTTTACCTAAAATATCATAATATTTTTATATTCTGAGCGAACCATGGAAAATATTGATTTTTAACTTTTTGTACCATATGTTAGGTGACATATGATAAGTAGTCGAAAAAAATTGTTTTTCAACTTCACTCTTCAGTATATCCTCAGGTGAAAAAGTAAATCTAGTTGGTGCATTCAAAAGATAAAAATGGGAAAATCAATAGTAGTTTTGAAAAGCGATGGAAAAAAAACAAAAAAAGAATTAAAGAAAAAGGGTAATTGTAGGTAAATAAAACGAGTTATCGACAAAATTAATTTTGTTTTTTTTGGTCTCATTAAAAAAAAATAACCTGATTATATATATTATAAATAACATGATTTTTTACTTAATATTATTTTTTACTTATAGTATCATTTTTTATGCACCTTAAAACTACCAAAATATTTTTTAAAAATTAAAGTAAACTATTAAAAAAATTTCAAATATTAAGCTCTTAAAGTTTAAACACTTAAAAAATAAAACACACCTCTGCTGGGTTTTTTAAATATTGTATAATACAAGAGGTAGGTCCCTACTCGTTAAAGTATAGTGCGGCAAAACTGGGGGACTTGTCAGATAATTAACGAAAGGTTGTGGGTACAAAATTGTACGAAATATTTTTTAAGTGTAGCTCACGAAAGAGTTAAAGTTCCTGAAGTATTCGCAATGTTATTTTGTCAAAAATACACTATACAATCCCGTAGATCATTATAATCCCAATGATCCTGTCCCGTAAAATCAATCAAATTTGATTTTTTTTTAAACTAATATAATATTATAGATGGTAATATTCCACATGCCTCCTCGTCAAACACCGTTCTTCAATAATTCTTAAACTCTATGATACTATGTCTTTAAAAGTAAGCCAATTTTAAGGTTTTTTACAAGCTATTTCATACAATTATTTGAAAAAAAAACCAAACATCGGAATTCTTTGCCGCCTATAGGGAATCTTCTACACACCGCGGGCTCTTTAAATTCGTCGCACTATTTAAAAACAATCCTAATTGGCTCCCACGAACCGTCTGCACCGTCTGCATTATAATCGAACCTGCATGTATAATATTAATATAATATTCTTAATATAATATACATATCTGATTATCTGTGAATAGATATTGGGATTCCCCGTGTTTTCGAGGTACTTATTGCGAGACGTGATACAATGACCTACATGCGGATATAAGATATTTAATGAAATATAATAAAATATTGTTAACTTAATAAGACGTTGCAGTGAACAATTCGTCATGACAAAATGCTAAGGGGTGCAGTGTGCCGCCGTGTGGGCCGTATGTAATATTATTATATCGTAATACAAATTACACACTCGAAGATGATACATATTATACGACTGAGCAATAATAATGATAAGACACAACCGACCGGTGTATTGGACCGCCGGCATCCCACAGCCGGGTCCTCTGTAATATCGTCGTCCGACGCCGGTCCGCATTATATTTATTATTTTAATACGATAACATAAAATGTAACATCGAAACCCTCCCGAACGGCGGCGGTATGTCAAAGTACCGCCGCATCCACCGCAGTCGTATGTAGTTGTACTTATATATTTTTATAGTCGTCGTATCTTAATCGTAGCCAGGGCCAAGTCGACCTAGGAGCATCTGCTCTGGGTGGAGACTGGAGAATTTGGGGGGGGGGTGACAACATTTAAACTGTACCTGTCCTGAAAAAAATAGACATTAAAATAATATTGTATAGAAATAATTGTTCTTCTCAACTGTTTATATAATTGGCATGCTAACTAATGAAATAGTTAATAAATTGAAATCATACGTTAATATAAAACTGTGTATAGTTGTGCAAGTATACCTATCATATTATAATATTTATGAAAATAATTATGGATTAGAAGACACCATAAACTAGTTACTTTAATCTTAAGAACAATTAATAGTAATATCTTATATTACATAACTATACACATTTTTTTAATTTTACAATTTTACACATGTTAATTCTGGTCTCTATATATAGACATATTTTACACAAATAGCTGGACACAAATTCAAAGAATAAAAGCCAACATGGTTTAGACTGACATTCGTCTTTATGCTTGTTTTCAACAAAATAATAATATATCCAGAATTCAGAAAGCTAATCATAAAAGTAATCATGGTAGTCTCTCATTGTAACTGTGTTCATGAGTATTTCATTTGAAGATTTGTTTAAAAAAAAACAATATATGTATATTTGTGAACATCATTATAAAATAATGTGGTATATTTATAACAATTATATTATTAATGTAATATAATCTGTAACAAGTGGCAGAAAATCATATAAACAAAAACATTCGATTTTCGTGGAGCTAAAACTCAATACATGTGTGAGCCAACCTTTCACCTTAAGTGGTTGAAAAAATAAGTTACAAACACCATTCTTGTCTCAGGAAATCTATTGATATAGCTTTTATTGAAAACGGTCCAATAGCTTTTGAGTCCATAGTAGGCTTACAAAGAAACATTCTTTTTTAAATAGTAATTAAACTATGTACTCTCCACTTTTGAGTTTTGACTTGGACGCGTGCAGGGCTCTTATACTTAAACTATCAATATAAAGTTTAATTCTATATATTTATAATAATCTTAAATTTATAAAACTTCTTGCATAAAAATAACTGATTCTTGAGTATAATATTTGAGTATAATACAATATGATAAAAACTTTATACTAGCCCTATAGAAACCCTATACCTGTAACATAATATATATTATAGGAGACAAATAAAATCAGTATGAACAAAATATATGAAATTAAACAAAAAATTATAAAGCAGGTGCATTTTATGAGATTGCATAAAATAATTAATGGATTCTCTTACGTATAGTAAACTGACATCAAATCGCACCATTTCAAAAAGTACTGTTTTGTTTGATTTTGTAAAAAATATAATAAACCCTATTAGTATTAATAATTAAGTAATATTATTATTTCATATTTTGTTATTATTATATAGTATTGTATTATAACAAATTATACATTTTATACACCATACGTTTAATGTATATTATGGGAATAGATGACCGAGAAATTATATTCAAATGACCGACGGAATTGATTTAATACGCCACATTAAAACGGCGAGGTATGATGGATTAAACCCCTTCGAGTCACTCCTCCCTGGACAGCCCGCAGCCCGCAGACTTGTGTCCGCTGTCCACCCGAATGGAAAAAAAAAAAAAAAACACGAAAAGCGAAAAAAATAAAACGCCGAATTATATCATTATGTGCGCGCACCCACCCACACCTCCCGTGCGCGGCAGTCTCTCGGCAGCCCGCGGCGGTCGTGGGCACACCGCGGCCGCCCTCGCTCGCCGCCGCCGCACTGTTCCTATTATTAAAAACCATGCGCGTTCGCACAGAAGCTCTAAAAACATTAAAATCCATTACGGCCGTCCAATACACATTACGTACAATGTATAATATATGTGCGCGCGTAAAATATACACTGCACGCCGGTGTTATAATAGCCGCCCGACGACATACACACATTATACCTTATACCGCATATTATATACCTGTACGCGTAAAATATAATACGGTATAGGTGCACACGGTGTGTCGGAGCACCCGTGAGAACTGTTGTTTGTTTTCGGGCTAATCACGACGACGCGGCGAGCGGATAGTAATATTATGTGTTTTTTTTTTCTCCTTCGTTTCTCTCTCTCTCTCGCTTTAATATTGTATCCGCCCGAGTATACATACTGCGTATAAATAGCATAATATATAAATAGCCACGCGGGTACACCTATTACGTTCACGTATCTAAATAATATATATATATATATATATAATATACATCATAATGTGGTAAATAATGAATGTGTAACACAACCGTACATATATAATAATATTATTTAAAACGTGCACGGACGTAATAATTATTGTCCCGAGTAGGACCAAGGAAAAGAATATATTCGCACACGTATATAATATAGGCACCGGTACATATTATAATATATATACATTAAGAATATAATATAAATATATTATACATATATTATTTACACATTTTATGTACAATATGTGCGTGTACACCGCTCAGATCTTTGACGGAGACCAACAATAATCAGACCAATATCATGACATATAGGTAATTATAGTTATAATTTAACATACGTCTGTGCGATCCATCGAATATAAATAACAAACCTTTGCAATATGCAAGTCTTGTGAATAATATGTACTTTAATATTATGTTGCATTCAGCAGTGTACGTGTTTGAATATTTTTTTACGTTTTTTGAGTTCGATCAAATATTTTCAAAATGGTTTGTTTATGATATCGAGCTATTATTGTATAAAACATGATATGAAGTTATCAAAAGCTCAACTGAGAGAAGAAATCTATACCCCGAATATTATTGAAAAATTTGCTAAGAGCGAGTATGCTGTTCCTCACATTGGGTTATTCGTAATATTGAAAAAGGTCAGGATTATATTATTGTATTCAGTGGTGCAAATAAGCGTACCTGCACATCTTTTCTTTTTGACAAAAATAAAAAGTGTCAGTATACATCATGGCCCATGGGTACCTATATATTATACTTTTCACACGAATAAATGATACATGAGATCATATTCAGGGTACGTATTTGAAAAATTATTTTCAATATTCGATCACAAAAACAAATGTTTTAAATTACTTGTACATTCAATATTTTAATAATTATAATGTGGAGGTACCTACCTATACCTACTTGTTTATTGTGTATTTTATGGGCACGAGTAGACGACTATGTATAATTAAACTCGTATATCATTCGCTGGATATCGATATTATTTCGTGGTCTGTTTGGTTTGGTTTATTTATATTACAATATTATGTACCTGCATAGGGTTTAGGTACCGTTCGGTGACTCACTAGCCGCTGCGATATTGTAAAATAATATCTCCGGCCGATCTGCGTCGCGGTGTGGTGCGGCGGCGGCGTCTACTCGGCGCGAAGAGACTACACACAACATTACAACAACAAATACGTTTATCTTTTTTCCCTCCCATATAAAACATTCCGTTAATGAGAACATTTCGATACGTCCGCGGATAAGGCGGATACCCGTGTGCAGTACAGTGTAAAACAAAACCCGAATCATTTATCAAAATGCCTATACATATATGCGAACATCTGCTCCGTCCTCGCGAAGATATGCGACGAGACGGAAAGGGGAAAAGAGCGAGCGAGAGAGAGAGAGAAGGATCGAAGGATCTCGTGTTTCTGCCGCCGAGTGGATACCCCCTTTTTTATGTTTCGCCGTTTCTTCTTTATTTTTATTTTTTAATTATTACTATCGTATGTATAATAATATGATATTATTATGTACGAATATTTATATAGGTATACGGTATTATCGTAACTGGACGAAGACCACACGCGAGCGCGAGTTACATGATAAAATTACGTACAGATATGGGTAATATGTAATAACTAATAATAATGATCCGAGCGACACGAACGTGCGTGGTTTATTCGGAATCTGAATATAACAATTTAACCGCAAAAAAACCGTATACAATGTCCGTAATGTATACAGTACAGCTGCACTATAGTCTAAGTATATGGCAACAATACGAGAACGATAAAATAATATTTACTCGGTACCTAAGAAGTTTCAGAAAACGTCATTGCAGTGCAGGTCCGCTCAAGTTTATTTTACTTACGGATTATATAATAATATAATTCAAATATCGATTTACTATAGATATCTATAAAAATATTATAAATTACTATCTATTGTTCAGATATAATAGGAGGTACCCACGTCATTATACGTGTCGCAAACCGGTAAACAATCGATATTGGTACTTACGCGGTAGAGGTACCACGGTATACTTTTTCACGTAATGAAGTTGTTCGCTGTATAATATACGTAACCTGCACGCAGTTAATTTAACAGTGTCAGCTGTGGCGATTTGAGTATATTATTATTAATTATTATAGGAAAGACCAGGAAACGGGTCCATGTTTGAAATATTGTTTCAGAATATAAACGGTTCGGAAAATATAATTTAGTCCAAAATCATGCAAATCCACAGTGATCGTGATGCAGTTATTACCTCTGTGCATGAAAATTAATTGGTGCAGGGAGTTCGACTAAAATGCAATTAATTTATGTAGGTATGGGTAATTTAGGTATTATGTTACGTTATTTACTACCTTTACGAGTTCCGTAAACTATTTCTGATTTCTTTCCACCCGCGTCTACGGCGCTCTATTACGCATGAGCATATAGTAAATTAATTAACCACATACCTGCAATATCATTATAGTACTTAGTATACTAAAAGTATAATGTATTATGATTGTAAAAAATAGTATAGTAAGTGTAGGCATTTCTTTATAGATAAATATTAATAATATATAGTATGATGTAGTTGACAACATTTACTTGTTTAGATACACCTGATTTATATTATAATACTGAAAGACGAAACTACGTGAAGTATATAACAATGAATTCTGAATTGGAAATATGCATTTGTTTCGCATTTACTTGGTTCATAAATAAAGATTAAACGTAGAAGGGATTTCGGAGACCGACAGTTCACGGGAGATAAAAAAAATGTGCTAGGTATATACTCCAATTAATCAGTGTTGGTATAAAATCTGAGGACTTCAATATAATAACATTATTATCGATGAAATGTCAAATGGTATTATAATGACAGCTCACAAAAATGATCGACTACCTGAAAAATTACATCAGTTATTCAATCGAAGATAAAAAAAAGTCATTAATTTCATTTTCTGTTAGTAATCCGTACATCTTACTCAAAGTAAAATCGTTTTTGTCTCATGGTTGGAGATCAATTATAGCAAACCGAATAAACACCTACCGATAAGGGTACCTAAAAACATTATTAATCTTTAATTTGGATCTAAATAAACATTAATGCACAACAATAATTAAACTAATTTTTAGCAAATCGTAGGAATTGGTGAGAAATTTAAATAAGAATTTTTTTATTAAGAAAATTTAAGTGGGTAAATCAAGTGGATCTCGATCTAGATAATGTATCGATAACATTTTAAATTGTTTTAATTATTTAGTAAGCCAACCATTAAACTACATAATATGTATATCAATGAGTGTAACAATTTACCACTAACAGCCTTTGAAATGCTTATAACTTAATAACTTTATAACTTTCATACTTAGGTACTATTAGACTAAACAGAAACACTTGCCACGCAGAAGTGGGTCGTAGAGATTGAGATAGTTTTATCATAAATAAATTACAATATAATATAATTATAATATTATCCAGGTCACATTATAATAATATTCCGAAATGGTTCTAAAAATAATTATATTTTCTTTTAATCGATAGTCCTATAATATTAGTCCGTGTTACGTGTTATACGTGTTATCGTTTTCACTGTATATTATGTATATACTGCACATCCACTGGGTAAATAATTTTACGATTAACTTTTTTTTTTTTTACAATCTATACACTACCGCGATAAACGTTCGGGTCCAGTTTACTGCACGTATTATTTTTTTTCGCTACCTGTAATCGTTGGTATAGGTACCAAGTGTGTACGTTTCCAGCCCGCAGACACAAATAATTTAATATCCCATATAATATGTGTATGTATATATATATATATATATAATTCGTAACATGTCCAAAAGATAATATATATATACATAATAATAATAATAATAATAAATAACGTATATCATTATATTACCTACACACATACAATGCGCGTGTACGTTTCATTTGGTTTTTTCCCCATAATCTCACCCTATGCATGCGTTGCGTGTCTGTGCCTATATGCATCGGCGTACATTATATTATACACATCGTAAAATAATAATAATAATAATAATAATAATATCATACGTGTAGTATATTATAGCTGCCATAATATAGGCGTCCGGCAATAATTATTATTATTGGAATGCTCTGAAACGATTTAACTTTTGCCGATTTCGTGGGAAAATCTCGAAAATCTGTATTACCTATATATTATACACATATTATGGGTATATAGGTACGACGAATAGCGAGACGACACGCCTATAATTTAACGTATTTAACATAAGTTTGGTGATTAATTAGCTTTTTTGTACGTACCTACCTACCCTGCCTACCTATCTATCTATGACCTACCCATTATGCGTATAGACTATTATCGAGTATCTACCTCAGTGTTTCTGCTACGATGTGTACCTACACCTCGTCATGATATTATTATCGTCTAGGATTACATAGACGGAGTGGACCGACCGACCGACGTTATTACATAATATTTATAATCTTTTTCACAACTATAATCTTGATGAAATAACGCGCCGCCGGAAACGGACATTTTTCAAAAATCTGAAACGTTTCAACAGCACAACCCCCGCCACCCCATCACAATTTTTTTATTATTTCTCTTTAATCTGTAGGTTCCGTGCTTTATTCTGAAAATAGTCTTGAAAATTATTCATGTTGATTTCATGCCAATATTATTACATGTACCTACTTATAAAACAACTCAAGATTTTGACACGGGAGCGGGGCAGGTGAATCGTATGTAATATTATAATAATATTATATGTAATAATATGATTCCAACACATTTTTTTTTTGTGTATTTTAAATCCGAAAGAGATTTGTTTGTTTGTTTTTTTTTTTCAAATATGTATAGTTTTTCAAACCTGATTTACTATTTATCCTATTAAAAGATTTTTTTGCACTGTCTGCGGTGATTGTGATTAGCCTCTTAGTTTTTCAGTTTCTATTCAGGTAAAAATTGATTTAAATTTTATTTACAAAGATTTTTATAGTGTAAATATATTACGTAGGAATTGAAAAGGTGCTTATAATTTATATTATACTACTTTTGATTGTTGTATTTAAATTTTGAATACAGATCGAAATAATGAAATTTTAAGAACTACTTACCTAAACATGAGAAATAGAAGCTTTCCAGAGTATTTATTTCAAATATACCTCAGTTATTCATTTTTTTAGTACCACCATACACATAGGTGTAAAATTATTCCTTATTAATTATTATTCAAACAATATTATGTAATATTTTTATATCGTTTAAAAACAAAAATATAGTATCTTATAGACGAAAAACCAACGAAGAACATAAAAAAGCACACGTCATAACAGTACATAATAATATATACGGACCTGAGCGGTGTTTAATCCTTTTAACCACTCATCGCTTAGTGATTACAAATAATATTAATGACTGATGAGAAATTCAATAAAAAACGCATATAATTAACCAAGTAAAAATTGAGATTATATACATTATACCATTTAATATTATTATGAAAATGTTGACTATAAATAAAAATAAGTTGTGCCATACTTTTTTTAATATGTTTTTACTTTTTATGCATTATAGGACCTGCATCTATACAGTTTATGATTATGGCTCATTATAATAATACAACAGAGTAGGTACCTACATGATACACGGATTGCATTTCAGTTATTATAGGAATTATACATCAGGTAATTTTACTAAAATATCTCTTTAGGTTTAATATTCTGGTGTGGCCCCACTGTACGTACGACCATACATTAAATTTGCCGAAAATGTCGGGTTGTGTAGCGGCCGTCTATATATAATATATTATGACCAAGGACGCGTGTCATGTGGTTTACCGTGTTTTCGCACTCGTAACCCGTTCCCGTAACGTCTTTCCATCTGTAAGCATGGCTGTCGTGACCGAAACGAAGGCCAAGTCACCGAAAAAAAGGGTTAATGGACGAAATGATAAACGAGCTTTAAAAGAAGGATTAATGCAGTGCGCGCGTTTGTAGTGGCGACGGGTTGATATAGATTTTCCGTAAAAAATGGAATAAAGATGGGTTAGGAGACTGCGCCGACCGTGGGAACTGTGAAAAAACCATCGTCATTACCTACCTGGTGACCGCCTCTGACGTCTCATAATAATATATATAATATTATATATATATGTGCACTTAAAATATAATAACAATATAAAAAAAATAAAATAAAAATTGTGCTTCCAAACTAATGGTATTGTCGTTAGTCGGTTTGTGCACTATATTTCAGACATTTCTACGCGCATTAGGTCAATACAAATATAATAATACATAATAATATTATATTATGGTATACACATACACACAGTCATGCGCGCAAACACGCCAAACCGAGGGAACTTGCATGACGTTGTCATGTTCGAACCAATATCGCATTATTATATACAGGGTGGTTGACCGGCTTACCGGCTTACCCTCGTTATTTCCAATTTATTACTGTCAATAAGGAATCTATACGAATTCTGATGGTAGGAATTTTTAAAATATAGTATGATATGCTTAAATACCTCCATATTTTCATAATTGTTGAGCTTCATGTGACGATACAGACTCCTGTTTTCCAAACGAGAGCTTCCTTTCTACTGTAAATGATTTAGCGGAGAATTTTTTTGTTGAAAATGTTAATGTATCTAATTAAAAATTCGAATAAGTAGTTTCTCATCGGTTTATTGAAGCGTTTTTAATTGTAATACTATCTTAGGATAATGTCCTTAAAAAAGTTATACAAAAAAATAAAACAGAATATGCAGTATACTATAGATCCCATGATTATAATGGATCTAAATTATTATTTACTTATTTGTGTATACACAAAGTTATGTAAACTTAAGTAACTTAAAAATTATTTTTGATATTGACACGTCAACATTTTCGGAAAAGATATTTACTAAATAAATAACAGTAGCAGGGGGAGGGGAGGGTTCTGATTTTGAAAAAAAAAGTTTGTATATCCAGTGGACACTGCCTATATATTGTACCTACAAAATATCTCAAGAATTAAAAAATATGGTCTTGTAGGTGGGTTTATAAAAAAAATCCAGAAATCAGATTTTGAACAACTGCGTTCATTATTATTGAAGAAAGTCAGAGTATGCTTGGTGAATCACTCTATATATAGGCGGAATGGAAGTCTTAAATCGTTATTTAAATCCGCGTTCGACGCGTACCTGGGTAGTTACGCTCGTGGTATCTGCCTATACATAATAAATATTAATATTATTGTGAACTCGGGATTTAAGTAGCGATTCGTAGGACTCGAATTAACATATTTTCAGATCGATGATAATTTTCACACGGAATCGTGGTCCTGCAAAGTTCTTTGACGAAACCGCGGCGGAGACGTATACCGAGTGCATATATTATTATTACACATTAAACACTCGTACGATGCGCATATTTATATGTATATATATATCGAACGGATAAGACGCCACGTATATATATATATATATATATATGAGAAAACATAAGTATATATATATATTGGTACCTATATCTATATATGCTGCACAGCAACACACATAATATTATAACGTCGTCGTGTATCTGAAGTATGAAATTAGCATGCGAAATGCTGTCAGAAACGGCGGCGGCGACGGCATACCCAACTCTCTTTTTTTTTTTTTTCCGAAATATTACGGTCGACCATTGTTATTAAGTCGCGCATGTCCATTACGTCCGTTGGCATTAAACTAATGCTGTCCAGACCGCAAGATGTGCAACACCCATAATCATATACTTTCACAATGGACTCGTAATTAGAATAATATACGAGAGAATAATATTATCTTCCCATGTATCGAAGACTTTACGCGGTTGTCATATTATACATTATATTATTTATACACGTCCACCGTATAAATTATTTTGCGCGCACATTTTTTTTTAAACATTTTTTTCACGTTCGTTATTTTGTACGCTCGTTAAGGCACTCGTGTGTTTGTCAAAACTCTCCGCACTGCAACTCGGGCGATCTTTTCACCGGGAACGCCGCCGTCTTGGTGTATAAATATTATACGAAAAATATTATAAAAACGCTCGATAAAAAATATCGTGCGTAAAAATATGTGTCCGCGTCACCGCGGGGATCCGAATAATAATAAATAATGATAATAATAATAATAATATGGAACTGCTATACATATATAGGTAATACCCAGGTCGTATAATACGTATAATATACCCTCTCATTGTGTGTGCGTATCGCGCGTTACACCTGCAACCGAAACTCGTCAAACCGCCCTCTTTTATATACAATGCGGCTCATTGTGCTCGTCCACGTCGAGTTTTTAGTTTTGTTTAGGGAAATTCGGTGCCAGGGTGTCCCAACACAGCGGCTCGTGTCTTGTTTGCGCAATCACAGAATCGCGTCGTCATTATTACGTACGTGATGCGCATATACATTGTAATACTGTGTGGTACCCACACGATGGGTTACCACCTATAATATTATAGATTATTGTTATAATATGCACAGAATATTGCATTCGAACGTGACGCAAAATCTTCCATTAAAATGAGCGATTTCATCCCGACCACAATGACTGTCCGAAAATCGCATCGACCGCCGCACCGCCGCCGCCGCAATATCATTATTGTTATTATTATTATAATCGTTATATGTTGTAAGCTTTTTAGGAGGTAGGTGTCCACGCGCAGACATCTCATCATCGACCATCGTAATTAGCAGTCTAATAATATAAATAATAATAATAATAATAGTTCTTAATCATTTCCGCTACCTGCAGTAGCTACTATGAGAGCTATCCATAAAGCTTAGACTCGTATTATTAATATTATAAAAACGAAATCAGCGAAATTCGTTCCATTTACCCGAAACGCGTTGGTATTTGTTATTGTATTGATTATGACGATGCTATTAACTGGCATAAAAGACGCGATGATGAATGGACGATGAACACCGACAAAAATTACTCGAATTTCAATATTATTTTCTTATCGAATCACAGGGTACGATTATAATAGGTCATCGTGGAGGGCGTATACCAGTTGCCCTCAAAAGTACCTTTTTATACCAATTCTCCTTCAAACTACTTAGAGAAAAATGTTCCAGTTTCACTAGACTAATTATTGCAGCAGTCACATATTAAATACACGATTATATAGTGCCAACCGTCAAATTGGGGAGGTAAATATGGAAATAGACGAAAATAAAAAAACTGCTTGTAATAAAAGAATAAATATAAAATAGCAGCATACCATGCATGTAATTTGTCAAATACCTGTAAACAACTTGGATATTTACAATTATATTATTGAATATGTTGATATTGTTTACCATAATTGTATACTATTTTTTGACAAATTACATTGTATGCTGCTTAATTATAAATATTATATGCATTTTTACCTCCCTGGTAAAATCTAACCTAACCTAAATCAGACGGATTGGTATTGTAATCATGTACATATTATACAGTAGTCAATCGATAAATCGAAAAACTCCATAAATCAAACTAAACGCTAAGTCCCCCGAGAAAACCTCTATAATTAGAAAAAAATACATGTATTACGGTACCCTCGATAATTCGAAATGTCTGTCGGAGAGCCACACTCTACAATTCAATTTTTTTTCCCACAAACCTCTATAATTCGAATTTCTTATGTATTATATGTAAGTTCATATGTATAAAGATTATGTCAATCTATTTAACGTATTCGTATGAAACTAATAACGACGATGGTTAAATATTATCGTAGCTTATAAATGTTATCGTATTTTGCCAACATAATCTAATCTGTAATTGTATCATTTTACCTAAATAAACCTCTGCAATGGGTACACCAACACCGTTATTGGAATTAAATAAAAAGTAGTCAGTCGCAATATGGGTCCCATGAAGTACAAGTGCTTGTCGATAACAGACAAAAAAAAAGTGATCGCGGCAGTTGAAGCAGGTGGAAAAAAAGATGTTGCTCTACGTTTTGGTATTTCGAATTATCGAGTGACTGCTGTATTTTGTGTTAGCGTTAGGGCAATTGATACAGTCGGTTTAGGGTAACTGGTGCATTTTTTTAAATGCCAAAAACAGCAGCCGAGGGAACCTGGTCAACACCCTGTGTGGAATATGGACGGCGAATAAACGACAATTCGACGATGAACAACACAGCGGTAGGATTTATCCATAAATAAAATAGTGGATATGAAGACGTCTCTCGATCTACTAATTTCCTTTGGGGCAGCATTCTCGAAGTTACCCCAACGATACTGAAAACAAATAACTATTCTACAATATAGCTGATAACCGTACTCTTTTATATGTTATCGCACGTTCGTTTTAACACCAAATTATTAATTATCCAAGCGATCCGAAAACACGGTTATCAATTTGTATTTATTCATATTTTTATTTATACCTATTGTTTTCTTTATAGTAAACACGGAATACCTCCAAGGGAAGAAAAATTTCACCCCAACAAACTTCCATATTATATCATTCCATAACTCTCGTACAGACAACATGATGATATCCTATAGGTACTCCTAAGCACATAAAGTCAGGATTCTTTTAGTGAGATGAAGAGGTGTTTTAATTTTTTATTTAAATATAACTCGTGAGGGACATTGCATTCTGTACTGTAGCAGCCATCTACCTTCAAATTAATATTATATAATATTATATTAATATCAATTTATAGAAAATATAACCGTCGTAATAATATGAGTATACGACAACATGTCTAGCAGAAATCTGAACGCCTCTGCGGGGTACTCAAATCCATCGTGTTTATTTTTTATCATCTACCAAGTCTCGACATCACACTTTGCAATGAAGGCATGCTATCGCATTTCGTTAGTGTTTATGCCTACCTAGTCCTGAGCAATATTATTATTACGACTTTATCCGACGTTTCCCTGGAGCAGTAAACGTTTATGCCTACCAGTCGATCTTTCCCTTCAGACGAATTCTCGACGACTGCAACCGTAATACTAATAATAATATCTAGCCGTTATCATCGTGATTACAATTCGGGGAGGTCCTGGCACAATGGTTTGCGAGCGGCGAACAACTGCAGTCGGCGGGTCTGGTCGTCGTGGGCGTATTGCCGCCGCGTATATACATATTGTTATTATTGTATATTGTGATACACACACCGCGACATCCTGTGCGGTACACGATTTGATTAGACGATGTTGCGGCGCAGATAGGTTCCGGGACCAATGTTTTTATTTTTTTGTTTGTTATGTGTATTTTCATTATATTATTATTATTATTATTATTATGTTAACGATTCTGCGGTTTTCGATTACACCCGGAAATGTTCACGTTATAATATAATACTATATTATCTCTCCGAAATTGACTCCTGAATTCCGCGGCGAGATTGTTGTGCTACACCGACCAAGGACCTACATATATATATATCGTCGCAATCAAACCGCGTCTAGTCCGTCATCGGCGGCGGCGGCGGCGGCGGCATCTAAAGTATATTACAGGTCGTCGGATTAATAATTCGGTTTTCAGGACTTGAACTGTGCAGACGATGCGAGCCAAAGGTTATGTGTTGTACTGGCACGCGGTGGTGATGGTCCGGGCACGAGCTGTACTTAACATACATAGATGTAAAATACTTACACGGGCTCGATCAATTCTATAGGGGTTATATATACATGAGCGCTCCTAATAACGCGTACGGTAAACTATTTGTTGTTTTTTCATTTTTTTTTTTTTCATTAGTTTCGCGGTTTTTTTCATGAAAAATTCCTTCTCCGTCTAATCGACCCGCCGACAGTCGTATACGGCAGCATCGTAATAATAATAATAATATAATATACACACCAACTAGCCGATGGTAATGCTTTGTCGCCGGCGGCGGCGCGACGGTCGTCACGATTTTTTTCGCGCAAAATTATATGAAAAATCGTAATATATAATATACACGCCAGATACCCATTACCCACATTATAAAAATAATAATAATATGATGCGTATGAGATCATTGAAAACTATAGGGGAATATCGAAATTGGTGTCTTACCTATATTTGTATACTGCATATCCTACACACATCACATCCTATTACACCCACATAATACGGTTGGTACCTACATTATAGACCGCGGTGTAGGTATATACCATAATAATGTATAACGCGAAATCGTAGCGGTATCATAAACATAAGAGTAAGTACGATTATTATTATATACACACTCTCAAAGTCGTGGTGTTTTTTATGTGTATTTTTTTCTTCACATTTCTGAGGTTCGTTTTACCCGAACGACGCATATCATTTGTAGCTCATTTATTATTATTATTATTGTTATTATCATGGTCATTTTAATGTGAATTCCTTCGCGCAACGTGTTCAATAAACCGACTGTAATATAGTTTTCAATTATACGTAAGTACCCTACAATATTATGTGCATATTATGTAAATGTAAGATTGTACAGAACGTGTAAAGTTGTAAAAGGGGAAAAAACAAATGATCGGTACACGACTTTATTGAGACGTTTGATGAGTATAGTTGTGTTGTGTACAGAGTGCAACTGAAAGAACTGACAAATAAAATATAATATAATTAATATGTAATAGACCATATGTCAATGTGTATTTTTACATTGTTAGCAAGGCGAGATACTTGCCGTCAGTATTAGTTTCGATGCACTTCAGCCTGCAGTAGTGTTTGGACGTAACTTCCCTAAGAGTCCGTCGGCGATTGGGTTGGTGTTATAATTACACATACAATTTGTATTCTCGATTATCCGCGTCTTCCGCGGAATCGCGTACATACCTATATATGTATACAAAAAAATATATGTACGTATATTTACATTATACATCATTATCGGTTTAATTGGGTGATAATTTGTGACGACCGATTAGTCGATAACGACGTAAAATACAATACGCTATTGTTTAATATTGATACATATATATGTACATATTATGTTATGTTACATGAATACACTTTAATACTAGATCCTTGAATGTTTTGAGGATTATCCGCGGAATTCGTTTATCCGTGGAAGTCCTGCCACCCTATTCCGCGGAGCTGAAGTACACTGTACACTGTATTATGAATTTAACACTATTGTCAGTATTTTTTTTTGTGTCTTGTATCATCTATATTTGACATAAAACATAGTTTGCCGGTAAATATCATAATTTATAATACATTGTTCTCAGAAGTTATTTTTACTGGTATTCATGATATTATAACAATAATATTTGGCCGACAATTAATAGTACCACATCAATGATACTCACTCACTCTGTGGATACATAAATACGCAATAATTATTATTGAGTCTATTCTCTGGTCGATTGGTCCTCAAAATGGAAAAAATCGGTAAATGCGCTACACCACAATAATTATTTTAATGTCAAAGGATCTGCAGACATCGCCTGGAGAAGTGCATTTGGGATTGAAACTTTATATAAATAAATTATGGTATTATATGTATATAAGAACAAGTGCAGCAATTTAAATTAAAACAATTTTTATAGGTGTTGGACACATATGATATACACGCTCGTTTAGAGATGATTTATGCTCGATTTATTATCAACACGAACTACTACTTCTGCAGTAGTGCAGGTATACGCACATTAATCGTTAATAATATTCTCCACGTAAATTCTTCCTAAACTAGTTACAATATAATGATAATAATATATTCGTTCTTTGCAACACGCCACCCGTAATAAATTATAAAAAAAAAATTTTTGGAACACTGCGTATTACATGCGATTATGATGTATATATAATATTATGTGTCGGACAAATTCTTCCTCTCGAGCTGCACACGTTGGGATTATTATTATTTTTATTATTATTATTACTATCACGCGAAACGAAGAATCGAATTTGCAACTGTCATTTCGATTACACTCGTATTAATCAAAACAACACGCAAATGTAAAATATGCAAATCCCTACCGCGAGGAAGCTGCTGCTGCAGCGCGTGGCAACAAATTGCCTCGCGACAGTCCAATATAATACATTATAATATTATTATGAGAGCTTTGTGTGTTCGCATTAAAATAATATATTAACATTAAAATATGTATAATAATAGGTATAAGGTGCACCGCGGTGCATCACACGATAATAAGCTGCCGTACCAACTGCATCTATACGTTCATGAACAGCTACATCTTAATCCGACGTCAGATTATTTGTAGGTATATTATATATATTGTGCTATACGTCCACTTGATGTAATTAATCACCTCGGCTCGGTGCATATATACGCATAATGTGCTTTTTTTCAGATAACACATTTAATTATTATACGACATATTTTGTACAGCTTCCGCGGATATACATACGCCTGAAATATATATTTTATACATTTGCTGCAGATACCTATATACCTTTATTGTCGCATCACTATATATGTACTTACTACATTTTATACGCGCATTATATTATATTGTGTGGGTACCGCACATTATCGTCAATTATTATTCCGAATTATATATAGGTACCAAATGTACGAGCGATGTGTAGCACGCGTCTGTGCCAATAACGAGTATATGTCTTATGGTATAGAAGTCGTTTAATAGTTGCAACAGTGAGAATTCGCCGTATAAATATATAAATATAAATTATAATATCGTGGGTACATATAGGTAATATATTATTCTAAATATTCTGCAATGTAATAATAGTAATAATAATATTGTCGCATGCTTTGACATTTAAATCTAGGTGTATGTAGGATCGCTTCGGAGCAGTATAGGTAGTAGGTATATAATATAATGGTATTATAATATCTATGCGTTTTTTTGCGGATAATAAAATATCACTATACCACTCATCTTATACCGTCACATAGGTATAGGTACATACTTCTGAAGTATATTCTTTAGCTGATACCTGCAGTATATATATTATATACGAATTAATACGCGGTATAAAAATACCCATATATACTGTCGCATCGCTATAGCACTTTAAAAGTACGCGCATATATCATGTAGGTATACAAGTGTACAACATTATATGGTCAATTATTATTCCGAATTGTATACCAAATATACAAGCGATGTGCAGCACGCGTCTGTGCCAATAACGCGTATCTTATTAGTAATTATATTATTATAGTTGCAGCGGTGAGAATTCGTCGTATAAAATATGTATGATTATAGAATCGTGATTACCAATATAAAATATATGTACAATAAATTATTCTATATATTCTATAATATATTAATAATAAAATTGTCGGACGCTTTAAAATTTAAATCTATGTAGGATCACCTCGATGCAGTAGGTACCTATATAATATGTATAATATGCTTTTTTTGCTTGTTATCGTCAGTTATTATTCCGAAATATACTAAATACAACCGATGTGCAGCACGCGTCTGTGCCAATAACGTGTATCTCATTATATTATATTGCTGCAGTGAATTCGTCGTTAATTATAATATCGTGAGTCTCTACATATTATAATGTATACAAAATATTACTCTAAAATATGTGTAATAATAATAATAATGTTGTCATAAGTTTTAAATTTTAAACTTACGTAGGTAGTATGTAGGTACCTTTATATATTCTGCAACTGCACACATGCGCCCAACGATAACCGACGAAAACAGAACACATATGTAGCTATAAATAGGTATATACTAAGTATATAGGATACACGGGTAGGTAACGTACTGCGAGCCAAAAATTACACGCGTGTATATACCTATATAGTGTGCAGTGACTTTAACGAACGGTCACTTAAATATCGAGGAAGCAATAATAATAAGTCTCAACAGATGTTTTGAGTGTGCCTACCTATATATAGGTACCCGCGCGTATAGGTATACATAAATATATTAAAATGTATGGTATAATAATATGTAATACGCGCGTATATAATATGAATACCTGCAGCATCATGTTATTCGTCGCGACTAAATCGGTAAACATTTATAAAATAATACATGTTCTACTATACGGGCCGTACCCGCAACACCGCACCGTAACTACGTTTCAAATTAACTACCACTCGTATATATATATACACCTATATAATATACTATGTATATATAGAAATAATGCGTACACATATTTATTTCGAAAGATCGCAATGTTCCGTTTTAGGCGCATATCATCGTAATAGGCCATAAAAATAAATAAACTTGTCGTCGTGTTATGAATTTGAAACACACACACACACACATATATATATATATATATTGTACCTGTCGTAGTCGTACCGCAGTTGATTGTTTTTGCGTGGGCTAAATACACGAGGACGACGACGAATGCTAAAAACTCGTGTAATACGACGAAGAAAAAATGTCATTCAGCGTCGTACTATATACAGTTTCATTATATAATATATCATGAATGAAAGAAGAAATCTGGTAGAACGAAATAATATTATTTTTTGACGACTTAGAATATATCGGTAAAGTAGGCAGGACGATTACGATTACGATTTTTTTTTTGTTTCAGTGACAACCGTGAAGCAGGTATAAACGAATTACGAAATTCGTTTTGTCCATTTACTGCTGCAGTGGGTTGTGAATACTGTTCGTTTCTGGGCTGAAAAAATATGTATGTATAGGTATGTATGTAATATGTATGTATACACTAGAAAAATGTAACACATCAAGATATTACTATATGTCTATATCTATGTAGAGGTAGGTAGGTACAGGACGAATCAACAAGCGTGATTGTTCTTATTTTTTGTTTTTTTTTTCAAATTTTAAGATTTGGTTTACCATATTTAAGGAATGTTGTGCGGTACATATATTAATTTGTTTTTTTTTAAAAAATTCTTTTTCTCGTCAATTGTTAAGTAAATAATTCTGTTGAAAACATTGATGTATCAAAATAGTCTCATCTATTTACACTATAATAGACATCTAAGGTAAACTTTGATTACTAATAAAGGTGTAAAGATGATACATAGATCCGTTATAACACGTTTGGAAGATATGGGGGCTACGATGATTATATATACATTATTAATCGTCAGGTAATTGGTAATAGTAAATAATATCGAATTTTAATCCATCAACATTTTTTATTTAAAATTATAAAAAGCAGTCATAGTAAAAATTGCCCAATAAGAGTACATAATAGTATAATACAAGTAAGTATGTACTTGATTTAATTTTACGTGAATCTGTTTTATAGTTTTTTAAACCTTTTACGTAAGGGCTATTATCCTGAGTGAATAATATATTTTAATGACTCAGAAACTAATGATCTATCAACGTTTTCAAAAACATCGTTTGGTTCACAGTTTATATATTATATAGGTTGCAGGTTTTTGCCTGAAAAAAATAAGTTCGTATCGCCTGCACAGTACCACTCCTTAAAAGTTGACGTAATAAATCTAAGTATATATGTATTTTTAAATATGGTCCTGAGAAGTATATAGTCGAAAAATTCCAAAAATCAGAGTTTGAATAAATTCATTATTTAAAGCGAAAAATAGTGCCGGTGCAGTGCATGGCCAGATAATCACCCTGTATACATATATACATATATATATATACTTATAATGCGTGTTGTATATAATATAATATCCATTACAACGGCGACGGCCGAAAAACGAAGATTAATGTGTACAACGGTTTTAGATCGGAGTCGAGATAATATACGCTGAAGGAGTTAAACGAAAATTAAATCTTATATAAATGTATATACATACCTGCAGTTTTTATATATGTGTGTGTGTGCGTGTGTATGAGCACGATAGGTGCGATGCTGTTGAGTATTATTATATGCACGTATATGTGTGTGTGTATATATATATGTAATATAATGTATATTAATGCGTCTATGCGCTCGTTTCGTTTCTCGTAAATTTTATTTAGCCCGAATTTTTTTTTTTCTCCACTCGACGTCGCACGCTCAGTCTCGCCTTGTCTGCCGTATATTACACGCGACATATTATTATTATTATTATTATTATTATTATTATTACAATATTACCGTATACCTACACGATATACGGACATAACGTTAAAAATATTATTATTATATATATTATATAGCAGCGTTTCCCGCGTGTAAACGAAGCCCGACGAGACCGCGTTGGAGGCGCAAACGTGGATGTTCATATAGGGTTGACTTTGTATTAATCAAATTGATGATGTGAACGAGCGGTGTCGGCGGCGGCGTGTCGATGACGTACTATATATATATATAGGTACCTACGTTGACGACTTAATATAAAACGCAAACAACGACACGGGCGACAAAAAAAAAAAAAAAATGAGATGAGAAAAAAAATCGAGCACCCCCGTGGAAAGGGAATTGAAAAATAACACACAAACGCGCCACACATATCGCGGGCGCACCCCATGTACAAGCAGGGGCTGATTAATGGAGGGAACTTCACCCCAAACGAGTGCGACCTACCTCGGTTTGTGTTGTTTCTATTTCGTTGTTTTCTGTATATGTACCTACATACATCAAAATATATAGTAGGTATATGATTTCGTCCAACGAACAAAAACAGAAAACAACCCCAAATAAAGGGGTAGATATGTGATATACAGTGTATACACGGCGTGTAGGTACATTATCATATTATATATACTACCTATATAAAACATATATAGGTATACCTACCTAATAATAATATATACAGACAGGGAAAACAGTTTCCAATCGTTTTGAAGAGTACCTACCCATCTCGTTTTTTTATATTGTTACAGCAATAGGTACATGGAAGATGATTACTCTTTATAATAATATGTAGTTATAAATTATAATATTTTATAATAATAATAATAATTCTGTACATTACACAAAAAGTGACGTCTATAGCTTTTCTAAGTATCTCTCAAAAAGGACTTACATGAACTGATAGGACTTTAGATTCAAATTCATGATACCAAAAATGATTAATTATTTTCACTATTTTTATTGTGTTTAATTTTATATTTAATTTACTCCCGTTTCACATTTAGACTAATTTTAGACATTATCATATTAAAATGTTCAAGTTAAAATCGAATTATCATCGGGACAATATTTTGATGCTGTACCAGCTTGGTAAATGTGCTTAAAAAATAATAATTTATCATTGTAATAATTTGCAATCGGTTCGATGTTTGTACATTATAAAATTATTAAGGATTGAGTTAACTTAACTTGTTTTATACCGACGATCTGCCTCACCATTCCACATTAACTATAAAATATATATTAAATTTATCTATCTATCTAAATAGCTGAAAATAATAGTAATAATCGGATTTATTGATGTATATGATTTATATTTTATTTATTTTTCGTTTACAATTTTAAATTCAAATTTCATACGTCAGCGTATAATATTTTCTGTATAAAGTCCGAGCGTTGTTCTCGGAATTGTTGAAATGACATAAAAACCCACTTTTTTTAAAATACAAACATTTAAATTTAATATTTCGTATACTGCGCATACACGAATCTTACGGATAATTAATTGATCGAACACTGTTATACCTACGCACGCTTTACATGACAGGTATAATAATAGTAGGAATATTATTATTATTAGACAAGTGTTTTTTTCGACGAAACCTATATAGGTACAGCTGCGTAGATTGGAAAACTATAGGTATATATTATATATAACCTGTAAAATAAACAGATAAGAATTTTGTAAAAAAAAAAATACGTTCACATAATAACTCGTACACATTTTTGGATCGTGTTTCGGGTCTCCACAATAATTAAACGAACACACGCGTGGTGATATTATATCACACAACCGGAATATATGGGACGAGCGCAAAATATAAAATCCATTCAATGTTTTGCTAGCGCACACAAATATTTGTCATAACTCATAAATCAGCGTGAGGAATGTTTCCAATCCAAAATTAAAAACTCGTTCTACACCTAGTAATTACTTATGAAATGTGGTTGACAAATTTTGATAAGTCTAAAGGTCAGCGCGTATACGTATAAGATACGTATACATTTTTTTTCCTTACTCGATATATTATGTTATACCTATATAGTAGCTTTGCATTGTAAACCCACAGAAGAACGTTTTTTTTTATGATGAAAATAAGAATAATAATATGTTAGTATGTCATTGAAAACTGTATAGGTACGATTTTACTCGATTTCGTATTATTATTTTCGTTTGAGATTCCTAATTATTACGTGAGATGCGATTTAGTGAACGAACAAAACTCGACGGTCTTGTGTAGTAATGCGCAAAAACTATATAATATACTGGTTAATTATTGTTAAAAAACCATTTTATACTTTTATAGCTGCGCAGTTCTAGAATTATTGACGACTGACGCATATGTCCAACCGCAATAATATATTTTTTACACACTACATAAATATATATATTTTTATATCATATTATAATATTATACCCTATTGATACAATTTATATTACGATTGTCTGATGCACTGTATTTCCCCCCCCCCCCCAATAATACCGTATTCTGACCTTTAATTTAGAATTTAACGTGTCGGATTCGACGGCACGTCTAGAAGAATGCAACCCAAAACCGCCTATAATAATATTTTAAGCGCACACAGCCTGAAAACGCCCCTGAAATGGGTGTCAGCGTATACAAAAAATATTTATAGTACATTTTTATTCTTATACGTTAGATTATAAAAAAATTATTATTAGTTTTGCATTGTATACCTACCCACAGAGAAGAGCGTTTTTTTTTTATAATAATAACAATGATAGGTATGTTACCATGTCACTGAAAACACTACCTATACGTATATTGTTGCTCGATTTCATATTATTATTTTCGTTTACGATTTCCAAATACGTGAGCGAATAATAACCTAGCGAACGAATAAAACTCGACGATTCGAGTGTAAACATTATAATTAAAGCGCAAATACAATATACTGGCTAATTATTAAAAAATCTTTATATATATACTTCTTTTTTTTTTTTTGATCTTAACCTATTGTGGAGGTTACGGTTGGTCGAGGAACACTTCGTGTATGTGGGGCGAGGATTCGGCACTAAAACCCGGGTGGTCACCCATCTGCGAACTAACGATGCCGGCCGACGCTTGACCTCAGAACATCTTAGTGACTGAGGTGACATCAGGCGGCTTATAAACATGTGCAGCCGCGATGTTCTGTGTATTGATGGCTGTCTCGTCCAACCGTAACAATATATTTCTTACAAACAATATAGTATACAGATGTACGTTTTTATATAAATTTTTTTTTTTACCAAATATTCTGTATCACGACCTTTAATTTACAATTTGACGTGTCAATATCTTGTTCGGCTTCGACGGCACGTCAGGAGGAATGCAACCCGAAACCGTCTGTAATATTATTTTATAAGCGCGTACAGCCTAAAAACGCCCCAGTGATTAAGGTTATATTATTATTATTATTATGTAAGTCGCTTATATATGGAAGTACCCACCTATAAAGGGATCGCCTTCGAGATACGAATCGCGGTAGTCTACGTCATATATATACCACAAACGAGTATGGTTACCTCACATTCGATCCTGAAGAACCGCAGTAAGTAGGTATGTTGATCGTATATATACGTATATACGATTCGTACACGATGATCCACTGACACGGGTCGAAATTATTTTTAAAACGTCCATGTGATATTATATAGGTATTTTATTATTTTTTGAATGATTTCGAAACGTGTATAGTATTATAGTCATTCGTTTTTGAGTGCGCGTCGATGCGACGACGCAGACAATGACCATAACAATAACGTCTGACTAGTTTGGCCTGCAGCGTTATGATGTGTATCTGTGCGCTGTGCAACAGTAAATTGGGTGCATTTCCCCGAAACCTCCACTTTTGGTTTTTGGAGCCGAACCCGGGGCTTACGGCTGTTCTTCGTTTGTTCTTGTTTATCTTTATAGCTAACGAAACGAATAAATAAACTGCACGGGGTAGGAATTGAATGAAAAATGACAGTTATAGGTCTGCTACCTTTTATCAGAAACACACAGGTCCAATGAAATTCAAAAACAAATCGAATATAATACACCACCACTGCGATTTTCGCATAGTAGTATACAAAATATAATTAAAGTTCGATAAGCTCGACTTTGCCAATATATGAAACATCTTGCGGATATCACCGAACCTTCGACAATCATGTACAGTATGCGTTATGAGCAAGTCCGAATTAAGTTTGTGAAAGCGGACTGAGTTCTAGAGCAGTCCACATAAATTTTATTTTGCAAAAAATGTAATTTTATTTGATGTCCAAGCTTTATCATTTGAACGTTTAAGGTCTGACTAGGTAGTTGTTTTTGACTACATTCAATAACATAATATTTTAAATTCTATTATAACGACTAAAAGTAAATGATTTGTAACGAAAAATTTCAATCGAAAAATAAAAAAACTTTTGATTCCTCGATTATACTTCCTTCTGCGTGTGTGAACACACTGTATTTTCAATTTCGGTTCTTAATCTAGTTTGACTTTCTATTATTTATCGTATGTACCTTGTACCTCACTCAAATCGTGAAAATGTTTTTCATCGCATTAATTACTGTAAAATATCAATTACTGAAAGTATACTAACTATTTTTAAGTTAAAATGTTACACAAATTGCTGTTATAATTATGTACTCTAAAGTCTGGATGTACAATATTGCAAATTTACAACCAAATGAAAATACAAAATCGCCCTATTAAATCCTACTGAAGTTAGTCATTTGCTTAATTCCGAATTGCCTATTTCAATATAATCATAACATACGTTTGAGTTCTACAGTTCTGAATAAAAAATGTCAGTTTTATTTCGTTCCGAACGGTGTGCAACAAACTTCAACCGATAAACTATAACACTATGAATGCGATGCATTAAACAGTCGCTGGCAATATGCAGTGTCTAAAATTATAATATTATGGGCATTATTTAGATAATTATTGATTTAAGAGTCGTCGATGGTAATAATTGCAGTGTTAATGTGTATCATCTAGATAATTAAGTTTCTAAATAACCGATCTAGATCAAAATAATTCAAAAGATATATTTTTATCTGTCCATTTAAATAAAATGGCAATTCGTGAGATAAAATCATATAAATAGTTTTTTGTGACAAGGTTTTCAACTTTATTTTTCTAAACATTTATTTTTCGTGGTTAATCTTTCTAAGTAGCTATATTGTCCATAATCTATTTATTCGATAGTATTTTTATACTAATTAGTAAGTTCTGTTATTCATTATTGTTCTACTGTAGTTATTTTGTAGTTCCTAATTTTCTATATAATATATTGTTCATTCTCAACAGCTGTATAATCACATTATTGTGCGTTTAACACTCTCAAATTTACTCGAGTAAAAATTTTAATTTATTTATTAGCCTCTTTTTAGCGAAAACGAAAAATTACAAGCTTGAGTTTTGAATCGTCTGTTTTTTATCTAGATAGTTAATATTCCAAGTGTCATCGCTATTTTATATCTTATCAGTTATCTATAGACAACCTGTCAATGATAATAATTATCGCTGTCATCAGCTTATCTATTGATAAATGTTTGGTTATCTCGTGCAACACTCACTGAATCGGTAAATTTAACATCTAACTGCAGTGCAGCTTACACCTATGGGCTAATAATACGAGTGTGGCGAAGGCATATACGCTGCAGGTATTATGTGAATCTCGGACGGACGTTTTGCTCACGAGTGATAATAATATAATACTAAATATAATGTACCTATATATTATCTGTACGACGGTCGAAATCAAACCGGGATAACAGTAAAAACGGTCGTCCGGTATAAATCTGCCGGATGAAATATGACCGGTCGGCCGGCTCGACTCGCATACATACACTCATCGCATACCAGCCGCGTTACCCGCGCACAATAATAATAATAATAATAATTATAATAATAAAATACGCGTTTATTATTTGCAGAGGAGGAGGAGGAGGAGAAAAAGGAGAAGAAGAAGAAGAAGAAGACTGGGCGATAAAAAGAAAGTGTATACCTATCGGCAGAAGGAGCGTCAGCGGGCAGCGGCATCAGCACCCGCAGCGGTGTCGCGTCATAATGTATAATAATCGCGCACGTTGTACACACCAATCGACTTGAGACTATTCCGCCGCAGCACGTCTGTACCATAAAATAATAATAATGAAATAAGTTTAGCGAAAAAAAAAAATCCACTCGGGGCCCAAACACGATATAATATAAATATTATATATTCGACGCGCGACCACGACATATTGTTATATATAATACGCGTCTATAATAGGTGCAGCATGCGAGACGACTCTCATTGTTGTTTTCGATCTGTTTTAATAAGCTCTTTTTTTTTCTTCTCAGTCTCCATCATGCAGCACACAGTCGTCCGTCGACTCGTTCCTATATATAATAATCGCGGCGGCGGCCGGCGGACTCTACGGTAGCGATGCGCAACAGTTGTATATCCTCGATGTATATTAAGTATATATACGTATAGGACCAGCTGTACGTATACGGCGGATCGACGAACGAAATGAGAAACAAAAAAACAAATTCGAAAATAAATTCAAAAAAGAGAAAGGACCGTCCGAAATGTGGACGTCGTCCATTGTTCTATATAAATAATAATATAATAACGGGCGGGGCGGGTGAAGGGGTACCGATTTTGCGGACCGGCGGTATAAGGGAGAGTCGGCGGCGGCGGCGTCGTTTTCGTAAAAACGGCACTTGTTATTTATGCGCATACACCCAACAGGGCACCACGTATACACGCCGAAGTAAGTATACATCATATATAACCCTATACACACGCACACACACTCACACACACGTAGGAATAATATATTATATATTGTTATTATATGTGTATACAGCTCAATTTCTCGTCTCCGATCGCGTCCCCGTAAATGGACACGTCTCGATCTCGTTTGTCCGTCTTTTGACGGCGGCGGCGGCGGCGACGACGAATTCCTGGCAATCAATATCCCATTACCGTGTGCTGCTGTGTAGTATCCACGTATATATATATATATATATATACATACGAAGCACGTGTATACGTTTTAAATGACAGATTGGTGGCGGCGATGACGACGGGTCAAAAGAGACCGCAAGTCGGACAGACCGAGCTGCGCACGTACGGCGGCGCGATAGGTATATATTATATTATTATTACTATTATTTGGACTTGGTCATATTTTTTTATGCCCGCTTTGGATTTTTTCTTCTCGCGCCACGATAATACCTATATATATTACTAGCTCGTCATTTCGAATACCATATATATGTATATACATATTATATAGGAATGGGTAGATGAGTGTATAGGAAAGTATAAGCGGCTCGTTGGCAGATGATTTCTATATAGATCCGGCGTATCGAAAACGATTCGGACGAAACGAAAAAAAAAAAGGGCAATAAAGAATTCACCGGTTATTTTTTTACGTAGTAATATTGTATTCTGCTTTTTCCCACGTTTGTTTGTTATATTTTATTGTACACGTGACCCTCGCTTGACGGATCGCTCGCTCGTCGCGTATACATATATTATTATATACCTCCTATACCTACCACCTATATATATATATATATTTGTATACACATTATTATTATTTAAGTCGCACCGCCGCGCACATTATATGTTATTACATTATATATGCTGTGTGACGTCGTTATTAGCATAAAAGCAAATAATATTATAGCCGTGGAGCGATTATCCGATTACGCGAACGCAAATCCGCGGCGGCGACGGAGAATGTTCGCTGCAAACAGGTGTGAGAAGATCGAACTGTCGTCCCCGGGTCGAGGGCATAATATAATAATATTATTTTAATACATGTTATGCATTGCGTCATACTAGACTGTGCTACCTACTCGGGGACCCGAAACCACGTTACTGGTATAGCGCAGTTTTCCTCCTACTCCGACCGCGATAAACCGCTCCGTGGCTTCAACCGTGGTCGCAGCACAATAATATGACATCGCACGATGCACTAATGCAGTTATCGACCTATATAAATTGCACCTATTAGTTATTGGTGTCAAATTTTAGAAATTATACTTTAGAAACCTTTTGGAAACTTAATACTTTTAATGGTATTCGAAGTATATAATACCTCAAAACCTATTTTTTCGATACGCTGCAACTGTTATTTAAAATTGTTCTGATGGAATTTGTTAAATTATATATATATCATACCATCCACCGGAGTATAGTCTATCCACATACATTGATTGGATATTTCAGAAAAGCTTACAATTTTTTTTTTGGATATCTCACATACGTTTAAGGAATGGTCCACTAAATATCCGCTCTCTAATTATTCGTTGTTTAAATTAATATGATTTTGCTTTTCGCAAAAAACTGTACACCATGGCTCTATATATAGTCGCATGGGCGCCCACAAGTAAAATGTTAGGTAGAGTTAAAATAAAAAATTCTCAAATGCAAGATGATAATAAAGGTTTATAATTAATTAAAAAACATTTAAATAAGTATAGAAAAAAAACAGATTTCTATACTAATTTCATATCTTAAAAGTGATTTCAAAAAATAATTTGTCTTAGAAATTAGGTAATACTTATTGAACTACAAGTTCATTGTAGTTGTACTTTTACAATTCGGTCACCCCGAGGAGAACATCAGACACCTACGGTTCTACGATTTTCGGAATACGGTTTCAATACGGGTCGTATTTTAAATTATGGGTTCCTACAACAGCCACCGTATTTTAAATTACGATTCCTTCAACAGCCAAGAGACGAAATATTTTCAAGCACGTTCGTGTTAATTTGCTATAAAATAAATTTCACTCTCGATAATTATAGAAGCTTTTGCAACGCAAGACTGCTGCAGTTCGCATCTAACGATTGTAATGAATACCCGAATTATTATAAAATATGTTTACGAACCATATGCACTACGCAAATGTGTGCAACGCGTAGACCTATTATAATATATATATATATTATATTGTAATAATATATTATCATATTGGTCGTATCATTCGGTATTTTATTAAATTTCCCCACAAACGTGATTTTGCGTTTTTAGCACGCGCGTAATAATACCTACATATAACATTATATGGATATGTACGTTAAAGTGCAAAAACGATTAGAAATTCTGTACGTATAGGTAATGTGTTAACGAATATGGTAATTTCGTTGGATCGGGCGCATCGGGAGGTTTGCGCATATATAGGAGAGAGAAAAAAATAATAAATTACCCACATCACAAGAGATAACGAAGGGAAATCTATCTATTGATTATAATAATATTATTATATTATTATTCATAGTAATCATCACGCGCGAGGTCTCTGAAATGTATGTGTCCCCCCTACGTATAGATTGTGGCAAAAAAAATGGCGTCACGTTCACGTTGCTTCAGGATAATATTATTATTATATATTATACAGCTCGATTCTCATTTAAAGGTAAACATCCGTTTTCTCGATAAGTTTCAACGCTGTAGGTAAAATATATTTGTTTCCAAGAATGATGTTATATTTAAAGCTTTATCACAACGAGAAACTTTTTTACTAAAAGATTTTAGGTAGTTAACTTTTTACTTACCTTACCTATGTTTTACCTTTTTGAAAGACACCATACAAGTTTTAAATTGCATATTATACTTATTAAATTATACTTTACTTTTTTTAAGGAATGGGTTGTATATATTGAATAACAGAACGACAATCGTTTCCATGAACACAAAGTTTGACCTGAAAAAGAGCTTTACTAAAATTAACTGCAGACTGCTATAAATTTAGCTTACATAGAGAACAATTATACGAAAACGTCGAATATATCTTGTATCCAAAGTTTTAAATCAATGTAGGTATATCTACATAGATACTTTTTTTTAAGTATCTCGTTCATCCCTGCATATGTATCGAACATGAGTTAGTCTGCAGTATTAGGTAGTATAATAGTTATCAGTTGAGAGTTATAGTTAGTTGATCCGGACAAACTTATTTATTTCGGTATTTTTTTTTCATCTAAGTATATGGACACAAATTGATCCGTGATAGGGTTCCCCTGAAAAAAAAATAATCGCATGAACATGCAAAGCCATCGAAGATGGATAGAATTATTCTCGGTTCGCACTGTACACACGAGATTATAATAACCATCGGTGAACATGATATTATTAATTCGTTCAGTCATCGTTCAGGATTAGTGGCAGGAGCAGGAGCAGTGCGGACTGTCGAGCTTGTCACGGCAGCGATTTTTGCATGTGCGACGACAAAGTAAGTACGCGTTAATCGGTATAAATTATAACAATATCGCGAATAATGAAAAATAATTATTTGATAAATAAAAATCACGAAAACCACCCCGCCGGTGATTTAGGTGAACCGCAGTCGCATCGAACAATGACGATTTAAATTGCGGGTATTATATTATTTGTATTATTATTGTTATCATCGTCGTCATTGTCGTTGTCGTTGAAAATACTGGTGGACCCGCCGTGTGCGATATTCGAGGCGATGTTTTGATGATGACAATAATTCGCATGGCAAACGCGGTTAAAACGTATTATTAATATTATAATATTATGTACGGCGAGGATTGGTGCAATTTACTCGCCCGAAGTTGATATTATGCTACACGTTCGCCGGGCCACGCTCATTATCCACGCCGACGGGTCGGCATAAAGGACGTGTAATGATGAATTATGAGCTACCCGAAACACAAAACCGTCCGATTAATTTAAATGACAATAATAATAGTAATAATAAAAATAATGATAATAATAGTATATATATATATGTTCACGCTTGCGGATTATTAGAAACGTTTTCGCTTACTTATTTTTTTTATGTGCGTACGTTGTAGGTACCGGGTGACGTCTTAACTGCGAAACGAATAAAAAAAGAAAAAAAACCTAACCGAAACCGTGTGCGGTGGTATATTATAGAATAATATATTATTATATTTTACTGGTCGCGTAACGATGTAATTTATATATATGTTCGCTGCGAGTTAAACCTATTAAAACGGAAAAATGCCAAAGAGTTATTGCGCCGACAGCCGTGGAAAATCTGCTGGGGGGGGGGGCCTCCGCGGTTCGTCGTATGTAATATTAATATTATCCATCACCGTCTCGAGGATTTTCGCGCGGGCCAGGTGGCGGTGGCTTTTGGCTTTTCTCGACATGTTATTATAATGTTAACCTTTATACAACGGTATTATATAAGACGACAGACGGCAAACTGACGCCGTGAACAGTTTGCTGTTATATTATTATTATTTTTAATATTATTGAGTAGGTAAATGGATGGTGTGTAGGATAGCTGATCCGCGACAACCGTAACCATTCGATACGGCCTCGTGTGTCTGCTAGCGGGACCTGTAGATTTTATTATAATATTTTTATAATATCGCGAATTTCTAGTCGCGAGCGATGCCATATGCCAATATTCATTCCTTTTGGGCATCGTCGTTGTGCTGGAAAAAATCTCTAGTGATGCGCGAAACGGATCAAAATATGTATATATTACCATTTTTCGGCGTCTGTGCGATGCCGTGTCACTGTTTTTAGAACAAAAATATATTCATAGATTAAAAGAACCTATAACGTGATGAAAAATTTGGTCTTGTGAAAAAATCTTGTTTTTATTTTGTGTAGATGCTAAATAATTACAAGACACCTTCAATACCTAATGCAGTTATAAATTTGCACATTTAATAAATCACAAAATATTTTCTAAATAGGCATATGAGTTTATTTTAAATATCTCATAGTAGTAATATGTTATTTAATAATAATTAATTATACAATTATGTAGAGTCTCAACTCACAATGTAACATAGTAACATGACATAATATCTTTGCGTACCTGGGAGAGTTATACATTTAAAATACCAGTTATATTATAGGTAACAAAATTAGATGAATAATTACTACCTATAATCGATTAATACTTCTAGGCCAATCGCGTTTTACTGTACTACAAATATAAATTATATTATACCCAATACAATATATTTAAACTTAAAAACAATATATTTTTTGCAAGTTGTACTGTTATTTTATTATTATCTAGCTTAACTATATTTTCCATAATAATATATAGTATAATCATTGACGAAATTACTCTATACTTTTGAGGGTTTTTGAATAATAAAGAATAATATATTAATTATTTACGTTATAAATTATTAAATTATATTGTAACAATAATTATGATAGCTAAAATCGTGGAATAGAAATTTAACGAATATAATTTATTCATCGCTATTACCCATGTTGCGAAGTTAACAGATTTCTACGATTATAATGTGACAAGCACAGAAAATCGTTGAACACAATATTTTTTTATGCATAAACGCTCTCGTGTCTTACTCGAGCCACTGCAATAGAGAACTGTTGTTGGAGTCAAAGAATTTTCTGGTCTGTTTTCTGGTCTGCCTGCAGGACAGTAGCCAGTAATGAGTTTGGCCGGAAGAATGAAAAAAAGCAACGAAATCATGACATTAGAGTGGTCTGCACTGGTATATTTTAATGGGTTGGGTGACGTTAGGAAAAAACCGAGTGAGAGGCATTATATTTTTTTGTAGGCACGTTGTTTTCACTCGATTCACTCAAGTATACCTACCGACTATAGATTATTAATTATATGATAAAGCTGTTAATGCTCGATAGTAGGTATATACCTACCCATTTTAATATAGGTAGAAGTGCGGAAAGGAAAAGCTAAAAACGACATCAAACCGACGACGTTGGTAAATTAAATATTAAATTCTATTCACGCGGCGCCGCAGATGTCATCGGGAGATATTTTGGGAAAGTATAAATGACAAATTTACGAAGATGGATGTGCGCATACGATGCAGTCAACATTATAATATATATTATTATATTAATAAGAACGATAAATTATTTATTTTATGCCTGGCAAAAAGTCACCGGGTCAGTTTATACGTAATTTTACAATAATATTATACATTATAATTATTTTATTAATTTCTAATCTGGTCGTTCCGCGACGCAAGTCATAGTAAATAATATCATCTTCGAGGACCACGCGTGTGAAATGATAATAAGTTTTGACATTCAAATTATTTTGTACAAAACGTTTTTTTACGAGGTTGGCAGAGTTGTTATAGGTTTTGTGTTTAAGATAAAAATATGTAAAGTAAAAATATTTATGGCTTATATGAGCGTGATAATAAATAAATCCACAAAAATACAAAACCGATAAAATTATGAGTGATGACGTATACGAGTGTACAGTAATAAAAATTCAATTTTGTCCCACAAGAGAGTTGGCGATTAACAAGTTTACATAAGATGATGAAATGCATCTAAGTCCTTTATACTTGAGAGTTTGGATTAATACGAAATCACATTTCAGGTGCAGGTCAAATTAGGATATTGTTATAAGTAATCATTTTTTAAAAAAAAATATCCCGTTTACTTATTGTTATACCTGCCTAAGAGTTGAATGAAAATAAAATAGGTACATTATTCATAATATACTATTTTAATACACATGATACATCGTGTACAGTAAGTCATAGATTTTATTTCAAGGCAAAATCAAATGATTTAATCAATCTAAGTACCTACCTGTAATTTAAGGATCTACTGAACAATTCCGGAGATTGTAGACATTCGTTTGACACCGACATACTTATATTAGTTATATAATATGATCAATTGTGGAATTTATATGTAATTAAAATTACCAAAATATGTAATAAAAAATATAAAAAAAAATTAATGCAGTAAAAAATGAACATTTTTTAATTATTGGTAAAGCAATGGTAAACCATACACCTAATAAAATAAGTGTTGTTTTAAAATTATATGACCACGACGATTTAGTCTTAACGCTGACTTATGTCTAAGGTTTTAGAATTTCATGAAATTCATTTTCTATTACTACACACTTTCAATATTTTAAATGTTTACGAGTTATAGCACCAAACTATAATTTACTACTAAACCAACAATTTTTATGATGTAAATTGACTGATTATTTTATTTTTTAGTCTTAAGGAATTTGAAATTTATGAAATATGTAGACAAAAGCATACATTTTACAAAATATGTAAAACAAAATAATATCAATGATCACCATACTTAATACTTCACGACTTTTTAACAAATAATACGACTTATAGCTATTCACCAATATTGTATAAGCCAAATAAAAAAAAATATTATCAACATATTTTAGTACTTCTCTTGGTGATACTGATGCTACTACTCTGATAAAAAAGTTTACAATTATGTAGTCCCGTGCAGCAGGGTTTACTTCTTACTTTTCTAATTTCGATTTCTGTGGATTTTTTGAACCAGCTGCAGCATAGGTATAGTGATCTCGTTAAACGAAAATCGCTGAAAGGCAATGTGATAAGCGTACTTCGCTAATTATAGCGATTTATTATTAAATAGTCGATCGCGTCTTTAACGAGTTAACTCGCGAACTGGCATTTCTTCTTTAACCTTTTTTTCGACCGGAAATGCATGCGAGTGTGACACACGCGTACTATATAGTACACTTAAGCACGATATTATTATAAAAAAAAAATACGTAAATCACTATTAATTCGTAGTTTTTCGTTGTTTACGTTGTCCTTGAACTCGTAGTCCACGTCACTATACCTAAACTGCCTAGCTAAATAGTGATACATACAGGTAGGTCCTGGCATCATATTATAACGAGGAAACAAATGGTCGCCGTCGCTTAGGTGTATTATACTTTTGAATCGGCGGCCTTATAACGAACGTATAACATTTCGGAAACACGTCGTTTAGTTTGCCCGCGATCCGGGTGCTGGTGAATTTTAATTTTCGGAATAACGTCTCACAATAAATCAAAATATGTACCCGAGCCGTTCGCATATATTATAATTATTACACGTCCGCAGAAGACTAGAAACCCAACGACGAGACCGTGGATAATGTTATCGAGTGCGGAACGAATGTTTTGAGTGTGTTGGTGGAAAAAAACGCACAAGCAAGCAAGCACTGCGCTTGTATAATGTGACTAATGTTGCATTGAGCGCTGCGGGAAGACGTTCGATTTAAATAATATCGTCGCCGCCACCCTTTTCGGCAGTGGCGGCGCACAACTCCCCTGCTTACACGCCGTACCTACCTACTCGTAGGTACCTATGTAATTTTAATAATACATAGGTATACTACACTCGTATCGTGTTTTACTATTACGAGTGTGTCTCTTCCGCGTGTGTGTGATATATTGCTGTTGCTGTCTCTCTAATCGCCGCGGTCTTCATCCGTATACCCGCAGTATGATATATATATACATATTCTATACCGGAAACCCTTTCGGTGGTGTCTGTTTTTGTTTCGGCCCGACAACGGTTTGTCGCACCGAAGCCCTTTTCTCATTATGATTGTTGTCTGTAAGCAGCGATCGTCTGCTGCATCGGAGACTTTAATTTTTTTAGTCCTCCGTTCCCCTGCCCCTTCCCCTTCTTCACTACTCGTCCTCGCCCATGGTCATCGCGCGCGCCAGTCTCGATTTCCCGTCAATGGAAAAACGTGACTGCGTTACCCAACGACGACGACGCCGCCACAATAATAATAATTATTGTTTTATGCGTCGTAGTTTTTTTTTTTTTTGGAGTCTCGTTGATAAAGAGAAACATAGTATAATTTAATTTAATACTTTATACCTACCTACAACTTTATGGATACCTATATATATATTATACACGTCTGTGTGCCCAGTTCTCGCGGGACGAGTCTGACGATCGGAGGAAAATATATACCGCTGTGACCGGAAACGGAGATCCGATCGGACGAAGGTCCATCCCGACGCGTATGATAATGTACCTATATATGTATGAGATTATCTTCCGCCGCCTTGTCTGATTCCTCGATCTCGTTATCGCCGTGTAATCGAAACGCCCATTATATATTATATAATATTATATAGTACCTAACTAGCCACATGAATCGCATATTGTTATAAAGTCATAATTTACAGTTTTCTTAGGTCCGTATAAAATAATATCGGGAATTGATTTTTTTTTTGTATCTAATTCTCATCTCCTTGTACTGACGCAAAGTCACAAATATCATATAATAGTTATATAATAGACAGTTAGGTACTATTTTTATAGTTATGGTATAGTTTAATAATCAACTCTGCGCCGGAAATGAATATTTTCAAATTATTGTTATCCTACAATATTATATTGTAGTGTTAATTAAAAAAAAAAACAGTAACCACTCGGACCGTCTTTTTTTATCTTAAGTCCCAACCCCACCAGGCCCGTTCGTTTACACAATGCACAGTCCAAAAGTGTAGTAAACATTTCACTAAGTATTGTCCTATGTGCAAGTTTCGTTAAAATACAATTGTAAAATTTACAATATGTATAATTTATTGTATATATTTTTACGTTTTATTTCTGACTGACCCGAGTAGGTTATAATTAATATATTATATTACATAGCAAATTGTCTATTTTATTCGTTACTACTATAACAAACAAACTTTGTTTAAATACCCACAAAAATAGCTTAAACACTTTTACGGCCATTTGACATAAAGACGTATTGATTTATCGACATAAAGAGATTAGTTTCTTAGTCGGTTAAATAAGCTATCCTACAGCCAATGTACTCTGAAGCTACTGATAGTAAGAGTGTTGTTGGAGAGTGATATTAGAATCCTAGATATATTTTTCACATATTATCGTTTATACTCTATAGGTATACGTTTAAAAAAAATATTTGGCTGTTTATTCATTTATTTAATTTATTTATTAATATTTATACAGCAACGTCCAATTTAAATATATAATAACGATAACAATAATAGTATAATAATATTTTACAATTAACAAATTTTTAAATAATGTAATATAAGTATAGTAAAATTGATACAAGGAATCAAATAATAATACAAATTAATGATTACATAGATATAAAACCTAAAAGTGGGAGACAGAGTGGAGTTTTGTGAACAAAGTTTAATCCATTCTATATACGATCGATTTTAATCAATCAATAACAAGTATTTAATGTTCTGGTTCAATCCCCGGCTGATGACGAAATTTGTGCATCTCAATTTATTTATCGATTGAAATAAAATATTATAGTAAGCTATTAGTCATTACTCATTATATTTATTATATATATTTTTTTACCTGTATGATAAAAAGTATACCGCAGCTTGTATTGATGTACAGCATATAAGTGACAACAATTTGAAAAGTACTGAGAAATTTTAATTTTGACTACCCAAATGTATATAAACTAGATATATACCAGAAACCTCCATCGAAGGCTATCGTGATAAGTGTATTTTTCTACTAGAAAAAGTGTTATCAGACGCAAAAATAAAATTAATCAAACAATCAAAAACACAAGTGTCGTTGTAATATAATCATTACGTTCATCGCTTCGCTCTGAGGAATCGAAAATGACATGACCTAAAAAAGCGAAAATAAGAAATGTAGAGACTAGAGAAGTAAAAAATGCTAAATGTCTAAATAAGCGAAAACGATGCAGTGTAAAAATTTCAAAATTGAATTATCTTTGGTAATAGAAAGCACGTTGACAGAATTTTGTCTTGCACTAAATAGTAAAAATAAAAATTTTGCAACAAATTCACAACTCTAATAATACCTAACTATTCGTTATTACGTTTTTATAGCACGAATTCAAATATTCTAATGTGGCGTTGCATTCAATTAATTTTCTCAAGACAAGCATGTAGGTACCCGAAGGTGTTAAAATTTACGCCATACCTAATGTGTACGTAATAACACCGCGTGTGTGTAATAAATAGATACATATAACTATATAAGTGTTATTTATTTTTCATTAATAATTTATGCTAATGGTTTTAAATAACTTTTAATGCGTTTAAATTGTTTATTATTACGAACTTAAAACACTTATTTTATTAAATAATTACTAGTCGTAAAGTAATAAATTTATTCAACTCGGTTTATATTATAATATTATAACAAAAGTATATTAACCGAAGCGCACAGTAAAAGAGTAAATAATAAAAAAAAAAACACCTCTGAATTGTTAGGTATTATAATTTTATTTCGATATTCATCTTATGATAGGTGGTCGGTTTTTATTTAGTTTTAATAATTAAATAATAAGATTAATGCGATTATAATAGAAATGCATATTATTTATCCTTAATATATTTTAGTATATTATTTCTTAATCATTTTTTTTATTTGGTCCTCCATACTATAATATATAGGTTTTTGTATTTAAGCAAATTATTACACAAATGTTTTAAATTCATGTAATGCGATATTGTTTATTCCTACGACGTTGTGTTAAATGTCGACCATTATTGGCTCTCGGTCAAATCAATACAAACTTTTATTTTTTTTTAAACAATAATAAATAATTACAATAAAATATTGAGTATGCATATTATTATATAGTATAACGAAACTATAAAAATCCTTGAATCTTAACGATTTCAATTAAAATTTACGAGTCGCTTGGTTTCAATTCATATTTATGGAAATTGTACCTATCCATTTGAATAAAATATGTATGATATAAATATGTTATCAGTTATCTTTTTATCATATTTATATTGTGTTATATCGATGTTGCATAAAACGTTATTGACGTGTATTTTATGATTCTTTTCTGTACTTAAAATATTATTAATAAACCGTTTATGACTTGGATATTAAATGCATTAATTACTTCAGTGATGTGTTCTGTACAGTCATTGTAAACGAGATATTGTGCTGTTATATAGGTGTATTATACTAGCAAGAGAAACGTTGTTTTTACGATGATTAATAATGTATCTTAAAATAGTCTGTTTTTGTTTCTTAACTGAAAATTATAATTTTCCTACGTTTGGGGTTCATTTGCTTCGAGGTTTCCAATGGTTTTGCATAATAATTAAACATAAATTATTTTATGTTAAGTCATAGCGGTTAGGAACGTATCCCCGTAATAATTGTTTAATTATTATGTATAATATAATCGTTACATTTTTAAACTCTGTTCAATTAAGACATTTTAGTAGGTATTTGGTAATTACTAGTTTCATTCTTGAACAAGCAATTTATTGTTTATGATTTTGTTTCTAGTAATCGTTACATGAGATCTCATAATGGAGAACACTCGGAAGATTAAACCTTGTCTAATTTTTATTTTCCAAAACGAGTTTTACAATGTCTTTATATACATATCTATATATTATGTATAATTTCTTGTTTTTTTAGTTTCATATCTGATTACGATTTAACTCCGAATTCACGAATAAGTACCACTGTATAGGTACCTACCTATAATATAAAAGAGCAACAGCTAAGGCCCGTTCCTCCGACGTGGGAGATTGCGGTAAAAAGGACGAAAAAGGTTAAGGATTAGCATTATTGATAGGTACACGTATAGTTCGAAACGTGCACTGGACCGGATAAATCGAAGCCGTGGTCGTAAACTATATGTCTGCAACGAACACAAATCCAACGAATTATTTCACGTCTGCACGATAAAGTAAAAACTCAAATCTTTACTGCGTTTTGCATCGAATCGTTAGGTTAGGTAAAAAATTGAATAAACTCAGCAGCGGCAACCACAGACAATTTCCCTGGTACCGGTACAGGAAGAGAAGGAAACAACGAAGTCGATTTCAGCAGAATAGTATTAAAATATTACATTAAACGAGCCATGTTCGTAATAATAATAATATTATTATTTTATTATTATTGTCGTACAGAGACATAACATATTTGTCGCAGTCCAAAACTGACGCACTTATCAATGTATAATTTCTCGTTTTTTTTTTTTTTCATATATGATTACGATTTAACTACGAATTCACGAGTAGGTACCACTGCACACAGGCAACATAAAACAGCAACATTTCCGGTTCCGCTAACCCGGAGGATTGCGGTAAAAAGGACGAAAAAGGATTATTGATGTACGTTTGAAACGCGCACTGGACCGGATAAATGGAAACCGCGGTCGTAAACTACGTATATATTCACCTGCAACGAACACAAATACAACGAATTATTTCACGACTGTACGATAAAGTAAAAACTCAAACCGTTAATGCGTTTTGCATCGAATCGTTTGGTAAAATTGAATATACTCAGCAGCGGCGACGACAGACAGACGATTTTCCCCGTATACCAGTCCAGGAAGAGAGAGAGAGAGAGAGAGACACACACGCGGCGACGTCAAGTTCGGGAGAATAATATTAAAATATTGTGTTCTACGGGCCATGTTCGTAATAATAATAATAATAATATGTTATTATATTATTATTATTATCATCATCGTATGGAGATTTAACATATCTTTCGCAGTCCGCCAAAACGGACGCAGACACGCGTCGTCTCTTCGCGCATATAAACTCGATCGTTTTATGATGATGTCCGGCACGGCCGGTGTCGCATTACCCGCTCGGCGACCATACGCGTATGATCGTCGTCTCCTTGTACGCCGGCTCGTGCCCGTTTACGCATATTTATATTATATTATTTTATTACAATATATAATATAATGACGTAATAGTGCACACGACACCACGGCAGACTGCGCATAATAATAATAATAATAATAAAAAGAATATTGTACATTATTTTGTACGCGCCACGTCGCTGGCGCATACCTACATAATAATAATAATAATAATAATAATATAATAACAATATTATTATCATGGTGTTTTTTTTTTTCTCGTTTTTGTTTAACATATTATACTCTCCTGCTCGGACATCACGAGCTCTGCCCCGTCGTCGCGACATCGACGACGACGACCGCTGCGTGAATTACAACTCAATCCGATACGATACATATAGGTAGGTAGGTACCTACACAATACGACTATAACACTAAACTATAGTGTAATAATATAAGACTCCGGTATATATGTATATATATATATTTATATATAATATTATTATATCATATATTTTGTACGGTTGTATATACAACGCGAACCGCGATATTATAATATTACATTTAATCGTCGTATTATATAACTACGTCCGCCGCTGTCACCGCAGGATATTACAATATATAGTATATACTTAAAAATGTGTGTGTGTGTGTGTGTGTGTGTTTTCTTTCGAAAACGTCTTTCTACGTATATTATATATTTCGTCGATTTTACGACGATGCTGCGACCTCCGCCGCCCGCGACAATATCATTATATTATAAATAGGCATATCAAACCGCGGTATCACACACACATATATATATTATATACTCGTTTCGTACATAGCCGTGTAGGTATATATGGTATATCTATAATATAATATACCTATTTGACCGAACTGACGTCGAAAGCCCGACACGAATCTTCCGTCGTATATTACGGACGAGCGTCTCTACCCTCCCCCTTCACCCCTGTTGCGCCAATATTATACTGGTTTGCCATCATGTAGGTACCACACGATACGCACGCTGTATACGACATAAACTATATTACTAATAAATCGGTATATTATATTATATAATTCGAATAATATTTATGAGTAGAAAGCTGCATGGGGTCCGAATTCGGTTTTCCACAGTAAAGTTTCGAACGTGATTTTTACTACGGCATAGCCGCGCGGGAGACAAATAATCGCTGCAGCAGTTGGAATGATGACAAAATAATTTCGTTCTGGTAGATGGTTTTTTTTTTACAGGTCGCTTGCGTGTCGGGATTTGGCTAGACACTCACTCCTGCAAGACGTCTTACCTATGCGTAGTAAACATTACCTAGGTACCATATGACCTATGCCTGCAGTGAATTTTCTCAAATTATGTCGAATAGGTATCGTTGATATAATATGCAGTTGTCATATGATTTTAAATACATAAGCTTGATTTTTAAACTCCTATATTGAGTGATAATAATTGTGACTTATTTACAATTATAGTCTCATTAATAATAATTAACATTGATCAGATTTTTGATCAAACAAATGATGTTAGTAATAATGAGCATTCAAAAAAAAAATTCTAGTTTAGTTAGGTGTACTTAAATTACTAAATATCAACAGAAATATTAAAATTTATATGACATTATATATTTTAATTTATCTATTTTGGCTATTAGACTGTAATTGTTTAATAATGATATGTTTTTTTAATAATAATTATTATTATTGACTATTAAGGACACAAGTAGGTAGATACTTTAACGATCACGCATTCAGATATATCTATACCGGAGTACCGGACGTGACCACTCTAAGGCCTTATATACCTTTTTAAGGGATGCAATTATAGTATTTTATCAAGCAATAAGCATATGCTATCTAGTAAATCCGTCTGTAGGTTATTGTATATAGGCTTTTGTTGCATAATATTACATACAAGGCGATTCTTCTATAAAGGCAAACTCATTCTCGAAAAGCATTATCATTTTTGGAAATATATTTTTTAGATAATTTGAAACCATTGCATAAAAAACACTTTTACATTTTAAGTTTCAACTCTAAAATTGTTGAAGTATTTACTTTATTGAACGATAAAGAACATTTTAAATTTCCTAATCCAAAACAGGCAAAATAGTAAAAACTAATTTAAAAACAATATTTCGTTAAACATAACGATTTTTCTAAAGAAAATTAGTGTTTATTTTTATAAGAACCACTCTGTGTTATACTATATTATCTGTGTCATTTTAAAAACCCTTTTTTGGTAGGCGCTATTCCTACTCGACATTATGTTTTCCTCGACTAAATATCGTATGTCAGCCATACTGTCAGCCTTCTATAAAATATAACAGTATTATTTATTATGCGGTAATTTGTGATCCCCATTCATGTTGATTTATCATACACCTACTGCGACTGCAGTGTGACATAAATTATAAAATTATATTTCCATCGGTCACCGCATCATTATATCACTCTGTATAGTCGTATACTATATTACTATGTGTATACCGTTGCTATCACACTCTCTGATTTTGGAATTCAGAACTCTGAATTCTTGATTTCAGAATAATATCTATCCGCACAACAGATTTGCAAGATATTTCAATTTTTTTTTCCATTTCAAAACTGCAACATGCATTTCAGAATGCATCCTCTGTCCAACAATCAGAGAATGGTCCTGTGCATCAGGCGATTCTCGTATCTGTGATCAATAGACCTCGGAACATATATAATGTATATAGGTATAGGTAGTTTTATTTACATAATATGTTGTTTGTTGGCCGAAATACCAAAAGTTTATTACAGTCATATTTTTGTACACTTTGTGATTTATTAGTTTTAAGGGCATATTATTTTTAACTTTCCAATTTTTGAGAGCATATTTGATGGTTAATGATTGTATAATTATATAATTAAAAATTCGTGAATTAATGTACATTAATTTATTCGAGAGATCTCAGGTTTCTCTAGATAGGTACCTATATTGTATCGTGTACTAAAAATATCCAGTTGGTATAAAAAAACAACATTTATAGATTATGGTTTTATTCGTCAACAGTTTGTAACTGTATTATTTTATATGTGTGCTTATAATTATATCAATAAGACGAATTGTATTCAAGGGCAACTTTTAAATTATTTTGCCACATTTTTTCTGTAAAGGTGCGTGTAGAGCATTTCCTCCTTTGATAATGTTGACAATTTCAATTCAGAGATACAGTGAATTTTAAGTGTCGTCGATAATCTGTTGCTATAACTTTGATGAAATGTGCTCGGATTCCAAAAAATATTATCACCGTCAAGCTATAAAAGTGGGATGGATTTTACGCCGGCGAAATGTGAATATTAATAACATATGAAATACGCGATGCGTGCGACTTGTACGACCGCTGTAAAAAACACTTATGCGAGGTGCACATATTTTCATCGCGCGTGCGGATCCGACCGGAAAAACATCGTATCGCGCACATTATTATTATTATAAAAGATATAATAATATATGTTGCAGCGTTGTTGTGCAGGTAGGTATAGGCGGATAGGTGCATATACATATGCGCACAATCCGCTCGTATCGGTACGAGCGGAATCTATCGACGAAATCGCGATCGCTGCAGAACATTCTTCCCGCTCGCGAGAATCGTGTGCACCGTGACCCCTCGTGTGCGGATCGATAATAATATAATATATTATTATTATTTTCCGTAAAAATTATTACGCTGCCGCGTAATCCCGACCGTTTCGATAGTGTTATGGGTCGCCCCCGTCACACGCACTGGCCGAGCACACACACACACACACACACACACACACACACACACGCACACAATAAACATAATATTATTATATACGTATGTACATCGGTAGGTGTAGAATGGGTGTACAGAGGAGGACGTTCGGCCGTCGCGAGGCTCATTAGACAAGAAGCGGAATGAGCGGTCGGAAAAGGAGAAAAATACGAAAAGGAAGAAAACGGTTGCACGAGATGTATATTTTATTGGATCGCGGGCGCGGGTGCGGCCGTTATCGCGAGCGTCCATTAACGCTCCCGTCGTCGACCGACTCCTCTGCCGCGCGCCGTATCGGAAACGATCTGAACTCGTCGTCGTGTGTGTGTGTGTGTGTGTGTGTGTGTGTGTGTGCAGTGGTGTGAGGTCTCTGAACTCTATGCGCGTAAACGATGATTTATAATATTATATCGTACGAGGCGATCCATTTAAGTGTCTGCGCTTTCGTCGGTATTTACATGCCTATAACTCATCATATGTATTACGTGGTATACGAAAAGTTGTAACTTTTTTGAAGATATTATTTTCACACAATTTTTCACGATTATCCTCATCGTTGGACATACATCATATTTTATAGGTGTTTACTTTTTTGAATGATCCACCGCATTTCAAACTAAAGGCTTTTGGTTGCTATAATTTTATAGGTTCATTATGATTTTAAAAAAAAAAACAATTGTTAATTATACTTCGGGAAATTAATGTTCATGATTCGTGGAAGCGTATTACCGACTGCATCATGCGACGTTAGGGTAGGTTAGTAGCGATAACGAACACCATTGAAACTTTACTATAGGGTAGTCATACGTTATCATAATATAGTTGGTCTGAGTACTTCAGACTTCTGTTAAATCTATTTCAGTGCTCTACAATCTACTAACTACAAAGTGTATGAATTCCAATGTATTATATATTATTATTTATTATATTGTGGTCGACGCGCAAAAGGCGATAGTCGTAAATAAACAAAATATGAGTGAAAAATATTTCCATATCGCAGCCGTACAAGACTATACATAAGCTGTTCAGAAAATCATAATAATATCATATTGATCATTGGTGTGACTTCTAAATAGGTTCGAGCGCGATATACACATTATATCGGCACATGGGTTGACTACCGGTGGGTGAAAACAGGTGGTAGGTCGTGCTGCGGGGGAAATACACTACATACCTACACAACATAAATCGCGGCCACTGTCTTTGAGTCAAATGTATACACACACACACACACACACACACACACACCGTACAAATACTCGTAAATACCTATATGTATATGTGTGCGCTCAGTGTGGGAAAATCGTGTGTTCTCGAAAATAATGTAACAAACGAAGATGACGACTACCGCCGCCGACCGGTGCGGGGGCGGTGGAGGTGGACCGGAGGACAGTGGCGTCGCGCAATTTGTATTTATTAACGTCAAGTCTGACAATGAGCGATTTTTCTACATGTGCATCGCGAGTGCCATTGTGCGATGTCGGGTATAATAATAATAATAATAATAATAATAATAATAATAATAATAATAGCGTGTTCCACCCGCACGAATAATATAATATTTTATTCGGTCGTCTTCGTCGTCGTCCGTCCCAGTTTCTTTCACACATCGGTCGTCTGCACATACACACACATATAACATATATACATCATACATAATATAATATATGATAATAATATAACGTATTTATTATTATATTATCGTGGCCCGCCTTGTGCAGCACCCCGGCCCGGAGGGGGGGGGGAGGGATGGTGTGCGAACGACAAGCCGCAGGACAAACGATGACTGCTGCTGCAGGCGTAATAAATATACATTATTTACTGTATAGTGCATAATAATCGTGAAAACCGAGAGCGAAAAAAAATGTTGTTCGAAATCAATCGATCAGAATGAGAAGAGAAGAGATGGAGACGAAGAAGAAGACGAAGAAGAAGGAGAAGAAAGTAATCTTTTTGTTGTTGTTTTGTTTGTCGATGGGGACGCGACTTTTCGCGTTCTTATAATATAAAATATAATAATACCTACACCTAACCATGTACTACGCGAGAGATTTTTTCGCCGCGATATTATTATCATACGGTTTCACATGTCCCGTCCATTGTGAGACGCGCTTTTCTTACGTTTACGAACAACATAAATCATAACATATATGCGATACACATCGTACAATATGCAACACGTGTTTTACAAACGATTCGCGTGTTACGAGTAGTGAGCGCATAATATTATATATAATAATATCTTATTATTATTATTATGTACTGCTGTAGTTACGATATCGTTAAAATACACACACACACATATATATATATATATATATATATATATTATATATATATGATGGGCATACACCTACGTCGAACACTACGCTTGATAATAATACGCGTAGGTAGGTATGCGTGTTTTAAAGCGATCGCCGTACACGCCGGCCGAGTGTATTTAAAAAACGATTGTGCCGGGGGACGTCACGGGGGTAGTATAGGGGTGGTGTTCATATGGGTATTCGAAAACATAATGAGGGTGCAGGCGGCGCGTTCGAGATTTTCCCGGTCGATTTGATTTCAAACGCCAACGACGATGCGCGATTACCCTCGACTACGATGCGTCCATTCAAGGTTACTACATATTATTATTATTATTTATTGTAATACTGTATTATAGTGCATTTGATTTTAAATACCGCTGGACTGTGTGCACATGATAGGCACCGCGGTTACCGCACCTCGACCGCAGTTGCAGATATTGATACCTACCTATATGTACCCTATGTACAATGTATGTACTGTTAAGGCGCGGTCGTCTGTCGCGTGTCGTGTGACTTTCGTCGTGAGATGACTTAACAATGCATCGTAATTTCCGGGAAAAAAATCATTTTTAGATTTACGGTCGATTTTACTGTGATGATGTGATTCAAATGTTCTTATCGATATAGGTAATCAAATGGTTAGTGGCGACTGCGGGTATGAAATATACCACGACTGGGATTGGGTTCTACTCTCTGCAGGTTAGGTTAGGTTAGGTTAGGGACTATTGTAGTATACCGCTATTACTAACGGCTAGATTCGGCCAATTACTGTGCTGAATTTTTTTCCGGAAGTTTTCTGATCGACCGTTGTAATCCTGATATCATTCGGCAACCATGATCTACCGGCAGATTTCCGAAGTCGATCCGAGTGTTGGACAAAGCACGATGACTGACAGACGACTTATAGTTATGAACCTTGCTAATGCAAGCTTTGCAGTGATGCATACCTAGGTACCTAGGTAACCATAATAAAGGCAGTTGCCATCCTTGTCCAAATGAGCAGCGTTAACAATTTTAAGTGTCTAGTGATCAACCACTGTTTAGGTGTACGGATGAAGCTACAGTAAAACCTCGTTAAGAAGGAACGCTTTTGGGACCGTCCAATTTTTCCATCTTAACGGGGTTTCCGAACTGACAAGGTTCACATTCATAATTAGCTTAGTTTAAGGACCAAAGAAATTGTCCGTTTTACTGAAGTTTTCGTGTTACAGTAGTTCTACTGCATTTTTATTATTACATGCAATTTAATAATACATTTTACACAATACCTAATATTCTTCTTTCATTATTTCTCCATCCGTAAATTATATATTTTTCTTCACTAATAATATTCACTAATCCATTTACTTTGTGTATGTATAAAGTGTAAATAAGGTGTGTTTAAGTCTTAAATTTTAAGATTATGCACGTGATCAATAAATATTAGTATAATTAATTTTTAATAAGATCGACCAATATTATAGCGACCCCTGTAAGGTTGTACTATATACTTACAGTTAAATCTCTCAGTATCCATCATCATCATAATCACCATACACATAGGAGCGAAATCTATTCGGATGCTGCCTGCTGGGTGGAGGAGAGGAATGGAGGTGAAATTGACGTTCAGAAAATAATTAGTTTCATGATTCTGTATAACGATATCATTATTATATGATTATAATACTATTACATTCGATAAAAACAAATAATAGGTTTCAGATGTCTTATTAGATATATACCTGCGCAGTAAAATATTATATATACCATTTATGTATACAACTATACAAGTATATAAGTATATGTATATAATAATAACGAGTGCTTATAACGTACTGCGCGTCTTCTAAATATATAATATTATAACACAATATATTATATGTATATTATATACGATGATCGTGAAGTCGTATATTATTATCATTATTATATTTTAATAAGAGAACATAAATATCGATGACTTACATAATCATTATAATATTATTATATTATACTCGCAGTGGGTTTGGACTTTGGATGTGCAATTATAAATTATTATTATTATGAAATTGTGGTCGTAATTATTTTAGAATATCGGTCTGCGATAACAATCGTATGGGTATATAATAATTATTATATTATATATGGGGGGAAAAAATCACGTTGGTACCTACATAAAAATATATTGTAATATTATTATTGCTCGGGCACGTTTCTGTTGTATCGAGCTGATCGTCGTACGCGATTACTTATTTATTATTTATACCTAGATATACATGATAATAATAAAATAATAATATCATAACATCGATATGGTTCCTTATCGATTTCGGCGATGATCGTCCTCGCCATCGGTCCAGACAGAGAGTACGCAGAAGATAACACGCCTGTAATATAATAATTTGTCGTTCGTACACATTTCGTACGAATCATTATTAACTAAATGTTGTATTTATAATGTCACTATATATTATCATAGTTACCAATCGTATTACTAAAGTGGTTTTGTTATAATAACCGCAATTATGCAGTAAATATAAGTATAACCATTTTTACTTAAGCCATATTTTTAATTTTCAAAAGAGATCCTAAAAAATAAACCTTACACTTTTATAATCAACAACTGTCTAAAAACCAAATTTACAAAAATTATTGGCTAATTTTAAATTTTCAAAAAACATTTAAATCGAAATTAAACTTTTTTATTTTCAGTATCACGCAACAGCTGATGCGAAAACACACAGGAATCGAAAGATATATAATATAATAATATGCTCTCGCCCTCAGGGATGGCCTGGGAAATTTTGTTTATCCAGCTAACATAAATATTTTTAATCGGGGTAACCACTCATACTTCCGCAATTTGCAAGTGTCAACTAAACTTTAAGATATAATTTTTTTAAGTTCGAAGATATTCGAGCTTTTTTTTTTAAATAAAACTATTGATCCCTATACAATGAATCAGTGTAACAGCAACAAGAAGCATACGATAAAAATATAAAATGCACCGTGTTTCGGTCCAATAAATAACTAATAACTATATTGTTATATGAATAGGTACTTCCTATACGATCATATCGCAACACCTACACAAACTTTATGTAAAGTTAATCCTACACAAATTATGTATGAGCCATCACACATACACCTAAATTTATCGGATGAGCTTGAATACGTGACTTATTAAAAAAAAATGAAATCCCCCCACCCACTACCAGATGTGTACTTATATACGTGCCACGATTGGGCATAACAATCTGTGGTGGCCTCTAAAAACTCTGGTTTTTTAAATATATAAATAAATATTGTCTACTTAATCCAAATCGAAGTGCGGTGCGATAATAGGTAATATAATATTATAACGCGTTAAACGAATATCGTAGAGATGGCGGCGACCACAGCGACCTCCGGAGTTCATGGTCCCAGTTGAAAATCGTGTGATTTTAAATGAAAATCGATCAGCGGTCGAAAAATGTCGTTTCTGACCACGAGATTTTTAAGTTATTGAACAATATTGTTTTTGGCCGTTTTAACAGATTCCTGCAGCTGCACTAGCTGCGGAAATATTATATAGGTCCACCATAGCTGTTTGGAATGGGCTTCAGAGCAGTATTGCACAACTAAGAGGCTATTAGTTATTGTCATTGTATCGGATCGAAATCGACATTCGCATAATATTACCCATACAGCGCAGGTGCACGAGACACAATTCGACATACGGCATTCGTCTTACGTCGAAAATCAATTTAATTACACCTCCGTGATACCAAATAATATAATGTTTTGTTTTACAGCGTTTATGTTCGGTTTTACGGGCGGATTTTATTGTACGGGATCGTGGGTTTTAATACCGAACGATCGTAAAACAATTTTCCGTGCAATGCTTGCGCGTGACTGTGTAATTCAGTAGTGATTGGACAGCAGCCGGGCGAAAAGGTCAAGTATTGAGGTGTCACTGTCATAACTATTATTGGCCGTTATTAATAATACGCTATAATAAATAATAATAATAATTTTATACTAATAAAAATATTATATTATTATCATCATTGCGTTATTCTATTGTTCATTCGTTTGATAGGCTTTCATCGAAGTCGTCAAATATTAATGTGCAACTGCAAAAGAATTGCAAAACATCTAACGACTGATAGATATCATGTTTTATATTTTTATTTCAGCTCCGTCGAAATGTTATTATTCTGATCCCTGCAATACCACAAGGTAATCCGTTTAAGTGTCAACACTATCATTATTTCAATAAGCTTAAACTTTTTTGTTAATATGTATTTTATATGATTTGATATTTTGATGTCATTGCAATACTGCATTTTTAAACAAAAATTTAATTTTTACTATTTCGTTGTTATTTTTTTGTTTCTAATTTTTCCTTTTATTGGATGACAACATACATTTTTAATTTTATATTCCCTAACAAAATATTTGAAGATAATTTTGATATATATATAAATCAAATTTCGAACTAGAAGTTAATTCACTATTACTATTTAAAGTTTAGATAAGCGAAGTAGCGGTATTTTAAATCAAAGTTTTGTGGGATACCTTGTTTTAACTGATCTTCTCCACTCATTCAAAATTTAAATATCACAATAGATAACAATAAATTTTATAAAGAAAACGCATTTATTCTGATAAAAATACAGCTATACAAGTTTAAACAAGTGTAATCGTTGAAAAATAATAAATCCTCATTCATATAGGCATACATTTTACTCATAATAATTTCAAAAATAATAATTTAGCGAAATAATTGAATTAAAATATAAATTAAGTGTATCGAAGACAAGTGTTTCAATTTCATTGTAAGTAAAGATATATATTAGTATTATAAATAGAGAAAATTCACCTTAAAGTATTAAACAAATTTGGTGTTAATAAATTATATTTGTGAGATCATTATAAAATGTTGGTTATTGATCATTTATCAAAGATCATTATTTTGATAAATTAAAGTAACTATCTAGTTAATTGAGGCCAATCACTTTGTAAACAGACCAATGATAAAAATTAAAAATTGCAAAGCCCTATAGCTATTTTATATTTATAATATAGTCAGCAGACTATGGGCATTTACGAACAAGATTTTAAGTTGAAACAATCTGAATATAAAGACGGTTCGGAAAAGTTTTGTACTTGCACGATATGCAATTCAAGTGAACAGTTTATTGTTTTTGTTCCATAATATTATATGATACTATTACTGTGTACTACATGTAAGCCACACCAGCGTCTAGCGTACAATTTTCTTACAGAGAAGATATATGTGTAATTATGTGATTATGAGTTCAATAATAAAAGAACCAATTAAATCGTATGCAAAAATATCTAAACTTATGAATGATAAAGTTTAATAATTTAAGTTTGTGTATGTTTTGCTCTGGGATATAATAAATAATTAGGTATTGTAACCTTGATGAAGTTGCCTCCCCCCCCCATTCCATAATTTTTACGATTTTATATAGACTCTATTTGTGATTTTTTTATGTCGACCCAGTTCTGGAAAGGCAGTATAGACTATACAATAATAAAACATGATACGATATTTTAATACAACCATAGTATACAATTTAAGTTGCCCCCCCCCCCTACATTGTCGTATCTACTTCAAACCTTCACTAATATTTTAGAACTTTCCTATACAATTTCGTATTAATTTTTATAATTCGTCTACAATCGAAGTGTAAAATGCTTATAGTACGTGATTTAGGTCCAGTGCGGATTTAGAATTTTTCACTCCTGATTGGGAGGGGGCATGATATTGTTTTATTTATTTACATATTAATATATATTGCAATTTTTAGTAAATTATTTACGATCATAAAATGTTGTTTTGAGTAGTATTAAGTTCTTTTCGATGACCCAAACAGTTTTTTTCCAAAGACTTAATAAACGGTGGAAATAAAGGTAAATATTATTTTTTTCCCCTACGTGCTATCAAAAGCATATAATGATATATATTATCATGGTGAATATTTTATTGGTTTATTATACAATAACAATATTTACGGTTTTATACTGAATAATATTATTGCAGGTAATTTTTCATTTTTGTAATATCGTATTATGAGTTAAAAGACGCGTTAAAAGTCAATTACTTAATAGCATGTAATTATTTTTGACGTATATCATATTATAATTAATAACTATTGTCATATATAGGTACTTTCAGTCTGGCGAAGGACTCCTCGGCCGCCGGCTATAGGGCACAGAACCTGCAGCAAACAAATCACCAGGCTAAAAATAACTGACCAACAAAAGTTAGCAACAATAAGGTCTTAACCTTGTAACCGAGTGATCGCTGTAGGGATGGAAGCAACAGACTAGTCCTGGAGATTTAGGAAAATCGTCTTCGAATGAGCATATCGTGACGATCGTAGATTGTGTAACATTTGTTACTCTTTGTATAATATTATAAGCAATTATTATATTATACACCAAATACGCATTATAGAAGTGACCGAAAAAAAATACACACAATTAAAACTTTTCGACTTCGTCTAAATTATTATTTAACTATTGGCACACGTCAGTTTCCTCGGCAGTCACCACACCCATACGAGCGAACTCACCGATGCACACGTCATATTGACAGCCATATTCTCCGATGCAGTAAAGTACAACTTATGCACGCATAAGTATACCTATACTGTTCAAAAATATTTAATTATTATTCTAGACTTATAAACAAAATGTGTCCTTTAACTCACACACGTGAGTGATGCAATACGCTTGTATTTTACATTATAGTTATTCCTATTTTATCATCAAATATAATAATAATATAAAAAAAACATTTTTGAGCATTGGCCCACCGAGAATATTTCTGCGGTATCGGGAAAACCCAGTTTCCCCTGCAAGTGATCTAACTCCCAAAAACGGAAGACTTATCCGCAAAAGGAATATAAAATAAACCTTCTCTCTAAATAACTGATATCGTAACGAGATTCACTGGATCAGCAGTTTGCAACTGTTTGAACTATAACCCAATATATTATGATCGGAGAAATTGTGGAACGGGGTTTGGGGGGCTGAACACTGAACATTCAGAGATGTATGACCTTATAAATACAAAATGATTGATGCTCACGCTATTAACGTATTTACATACTTACAAGTTCCATCGTTGTAGACATGGCGTCATTTTAGTTTTTGAGAGAGTGGAGGGAAAATATTTTGACCAGCCCACAATAAAACTGGAAAAAAAACCACTTGCTAACAATTAAATTGCATTACAATAATTACTTCAATAACTACTATCAATAACTACTATCTCAATACAAATAGCCTTCTTATAATGTACCTATAATATTGAAACGTCAAACAATGGTTATTCCAAACGACAAACAATAAACATTAAACACGGAGGCCATTATCTGTTAAATACTCACCCTGATAACACACAACACACCATAGACCAGGGTTCTTGTTGGTAAACGATTAGAAGAATCATTTGCGATTTAAACTCTCATATCTACCTAACTCTACCTTACCCCTTCGGAAGAATTGAAAAAAATAGAGTTAAATCAACTCTGGGGGTTATGTGATTCGTTGACGGAAAAGGTGAGGAGCTTTATTTCCCACCCCTAAACTATTCGACCCACTGCTGATATACAATAATATATAGTCTTATTAATATAATAAATTGTTTCTAGAAAATCAATACTTACACATATTATTTTACAACTGATTGATATACATGCAGTGCTATGGTTGAATTGGAAGAAAATAGAAAGTCGAAAGATCGAACAAGTACTTGTTTACTCAAAGATTTAATAATTTCTTATTGATAAGTATATAATTAGAAGGGACACGATCCCCAAGCGTCCCCCCAATTCAAGCATATCGTTAATATGAATAATATCACAACATAAAATTGATTATCTCTATTGTTATACCTATATTATGTATAGATATTCATATTATGGCAAAAATCTTTTAATGATATTATATTACCTACCTATTTGATTATAAATATTATAATACTACATTATAATATTAATCACTCTTACAACACTGTTGACCTAGCTAATCTTCGTATTCAATCTTTGCATTTTATAAAATGATCGTCCACACTTATTAGGTGAGTTGATGGTGCAATATTGCCATACATTGGTAATGTATTTTTATACTCAGACGTCATGTTTTTATATATTTATTTTTAATAGTGCATGCACAGCCGGAGGAGAGTCTACGTAAATCATAAATTATAATATCGGCCGATTAAGGGGGGGGGGGGGTTAAGCTCCTCAAGTTCCACTTAACTTGCCATCAAAACGACGTGTCCAGCTGCTATATATACAAGCTCCAGCTATTGAACCAATGTCGTTTGCTACAACCAAGTTCGTGCGCAATAATGTGCATAAATATCGTAAATTATTTTATTCGACGATTATTTGGTAAGTAGGTTTATACCCCACCTATTTAATGTGTACGTCGTGATAATTATCATTATTATAATGCATATACGATGAATTCGATTGGAATAACACGAAGCTCACCGATATAATACGCTCGACCACGGGTCATGTATTCGTTATCGGTGGTCATCGCACGGTAAAAAATAATTATTATTTCGAAACGTCCGATTGTGCACGTAATAAACGAACCGAAATTGGTCGCGACGCGAAAGCATCATTATAATATATTATATTACACTAGAGCCCGGGAAGTTTGGACACGAGGCAGGACAAGGAAGGAAGAAGCGGGCGCGGTGATGGTGCAGGGTAAAAGTATTAAAAAAAATACTTTAATTCATGGACAACTATATACCATGATTGCGTCATAAAAATAATAATATGTATTTATACACCTAATATAATTATGATTTTTAAATTTTTCACCGCTCATGTGTGTGTGTGTATACGAAAACTAAAAAAAAAGAAGAAAGTTCAAGAAAACACTTGACTTATGGAAAACCAGAGAAACCAAGCATAGGTCAATTTTATTTATGACCGTGGAGTAGGTCTATACAAATAGAGGGTCTAACGTACAATATAAAATCATATAAATGTAAGAAAAATAATTGTGATTCAAATTTTAGTAAATTGGTTTAGGTTTAATGAAATAGTATAGAAAGTATCGAGTAATTAAGTACGATTTGGCTTTTCCATTGCGCGAAAAATAAGGATGATAATAATTCAAAACGTAAGGTGATACTTCAAAAATCAAAATGTTCACCAATATTTAGAAAGTTAAAGACTTTTCTATTATTATTATTATTAGCCATTATCGTGCCCATGAAAGAAAAATCGCGTTTGGTAAAAAATGAAATCGGTATTTGTTCAAAACCTTTAGTTGTACTTGTACAATGCAATTAAAAATGGTACACAAAATAATGTTTATTTTTGAACCCATCTCATGTCTAAATTATGACCTCTATTGACCATTGAATCAATTTTAATATGGACAGTGTTATTTTTTAAGTCTTATAAAAAATGAAATTAGAGCATAAATAATTAAAACAAAATTTCTGAAAACTTTATAAAGCGTACAATTATAATAATAATATTGATAAATCATATTTCTATTGATCAATAAAGATTGATATTTCAAAGTAGGCACAGCATTTTAGGATTTTTTAGTGCTATACTGTAATTAATTCGTCTGCTTTTTTACTTACACATCGACGAGCGCGAGATGTATATTATAATATTTATCGTCTCACGCGTTTCGATTTAAGGCCGTATATAAAAGACCCTAATATTATTTATAGTAATGTGCAGTGTGTTTGTGGATACGAATTTTTTTAACTCGACGTTTAAAGATTCGTTATGGGCCGAGCCACTAACACGATGTACTGCAAAACCATAATATATTATTATTTTAATCTTTTTTAACGATATTATATTATACCTATAATGTATCGATGCAACGTGTTAAGATCCCATAATGATGATCGCCATCGTTTTGGCACTTTGTTCTCGTGCGTTGCCTTTTTGTTTCGTCTCGCCGATTATCATTAAAAATGTGATATGTACTAACAATTAATATTATTATAAAGCACGTCATCGGTGGCATCACAAACTCGTTTTCACTACCGGGGCCAATATTATATTCGCCAGGTATCTCATTTCCGCCTACCTCCAAGAGTTGTTGTAGAATATTGAATATTCTCGATACTGCAGTGAAACAAAACAAATCATCTTTGGTCAACATCTCTACAAAAAATATTGTACCTTTTGGCTATTATTCTAATACAGTACCTACTATCGTTGTAACCATGAACACTGCAGCTGCCTGAAGGTTCTCACTCGTTGGCGGTTATTGTTTTTCAAAAATTGAGTAGCTGCACTTCGTGTTTGAAAATATCAAACTGCCATAAGTTTCAATTCGTTTTCTAAATGACATGTCCGAAATGATGATGAACACAATATAATATGTATCGATTGTTTATATTTGTCGGCCAGATGAGTTTTCATATGAACTCACAGTCGACAGTTTTTCAAAGTATGACCACGGCTGGCCGGAAATGTTCAGTTGGTGGTGGGCGAAGCTTCATCCGTCCAAATAATGTGCACACTCGTGTTCGACTTTTCTACAACCAGACGATAACAACGGTTTTATCACAATGTTAGGCGTAGGCAATCGAAACAGTTTTGTTTTGGTGCACATATTAAATCTCCTGCTATATCGTTTAATTTGTTTCACGCGCAGTGCAAATGTACCCATACTGTTTTAGTGTTTTATACCCGGTATTCGGTAATTTACGGTGGCGCGTACACCGCCATGTATGTCGCCATGTCGGTTATATAATAATTACTACGCGACGACATTCGGGTTCGGACCAACGCAATAAACACACAAAATATAATATAATACCATAATCATGGCTCTTATATTCGTGTATATATATAGGGTGATTCACCAAGCATGATGCTCACAATATATTTTTATTATCCTATCTGAGATAATATATTTATTCAAATTCTGATTTTTGGATTTTTTTTTAAATCTTTATTTTTATAAAATGATTTAATTTGTTTACCCATTAAGACTCAATATACTGTGATGGTACTTACCTAGGTATTTATTTTTTCATATGATAAAGATCCATAACACCCATGGATTATATTTAATGAGTAGGTACGTAATAACTCAGAAACTATAGGTACTAGTTAAAATTTCGATCAATATGTAACACATTTATAACACTCCTCGAATCTAAGTGCTCGAAATTATACGGTGTTCGCTTAAAGTGAAATAAAATAAATCCAAAATCAGTATTTCGACTGTATTTTATTGCACTTTTATATGTATACCTACAGATGATTTAAAGGGGGTGAGAATGTTTGGTGAATCACCCTGTATACATTAAAGTATTATACGAATTATAATTTTTACGGTGTTTTTGACAAGGACAATGCGTCGCCACCGACTATATATTATATTATTATTATTACTCCTTTTTTTTCTAACCGACATTCAATCCCCCGAGACGGCCGAGATCGCTAGCTATAAATCGAAATTCACGCACGAAATGTTCCGTAACACTATATGATATAATATTATTATTACTCTTACACACATACACACACACACACACACACACACACACACACACACACACACACACACACACACACACACACACACACACTGTCTGTTGTAGGTCTTAAAACGTCGACGCTTCAGACGTCCGAAACGTAAACGCAGACGGGCACATAATAATACGATACGTCTGGTGCAGAATAATATTGGAGATAAGATAATATTTTAGTTACCTGTATACGGCTACATACAATATTGTATGTCTTGCGGGGGTGTCGTCGGTATTTTTTTCGTTGTTATCGAATGTTGTGCATTTGAAGTGTGCGCGTCCTATAATAACAGACCCAACCCAAATAGCGAGGGATCGAAAGGGAGAGATCGATTTATTTGGTCAACGCGTTTGAATAAAAATCCTCGAGTTATATAACACAATGAGTGCAGGTAGAATAAATATTTTATTTCAATTCGAGAGGTTTTGTGCGTCTGTGTTATAAATAGGGTTTAGGACAAATGTGTGGGTACAAACAATTTTCGAAGAATGCAATTAAAATAACCCTTAAAAAAAGCTCTATAAAATATGAATCGGTCTTTTTTTATTTAATAAAATTATGAATAAATAAATGTATATAATATTGAATAATGTTGAAAGATTTATTTATTATTACTAGAGCTAAGATTTCGGTGACTTTTGCATTTTTTTCTCTAAGTGTTCTACAATTCTAACCAAAAACTAAATTTGTTTCGTAATATAACAATTTAAAATATGTAATTTTTATTTTACATTTTTTGTGTTAAAAGCATTTTATTGCATTTTTAAGGTCATTTTTAGGTAATATTACGTTCATTTTGTGTATTTAAACTAATTTTTGTTTATTTTAAGCGTTTTTAATATGTGTTGTAAAGGTAATCCCAATTAGTACCTATAGGCAATTACCTACTCCAGTCCATTGATATAAAAAAAGTAATATAAATAATTGTCGATTTATCCGATAAGATTAAATATCGAACGAACCCATAACTATTTAGGTATACAATAGTAGCTTTAGTAGTGAATTCGACACGCACCTATGTGGTTCTACCGATCTTAACTATACAAAAACTGTTAAGTCAACAGCAGGAAGCCGTTTACGTAGTTTTGTGAGCGAGTTTGGTACCGATATTTTTTCTACGGACGGTATGGTGCTTTTTTTGTAAAGTTTGTAATGTTGCAGTTGCCTCCGAAAAGAAATTTACAATTCAACAACACATCAGTCGAGATAAGCATGCTCGTGGAATTCAACGAAAACTGAATGAAGCGAATAAAATAATCAAGTAGGTACTATTATCTAATTTAACAAATAATAGTGATCAATCGTCATTTAATTTTGAGCTTTGAGAAACATTATCAGCAGCTATTCCACTTGCTTAATTAAATAACACAAATTTTAGAAATTTTTTAGAAAAAAATATGAATTTTAAAATCCCAGACGAGTCTACATTGCCTAAAAATTATGTTGAAAAATGCTATTTATATATTAATATTAGACACTTTGTAGGCGATAAAAAAATTTGGGTTAGTGTAGATAAAACGACAGATGTTGAATGTGATTATTATAGTAATATCGTTATTGGTACCCTGGAAGCAGAAAATTTAGGAAAAATATTTTTGTTATATTCTGATGTCTTGGAAAAAACAAATCATTCAACCATTTCAAAAGCGTTCGATAAAGCCATGTTTACATTATGGCCTGAAGGAATATAACACGATAATGTCCTCATTTTTGTATCTGATGCTGTACATATAATATGGCGAAAGCAGGAAGAGCCATTTGTACTCTGTATTCAAAAATGGCGCATGTTACCTGTGTGGCGCATGCAATTCATAGAGTTGCGGAAGAAATAAGATCAAATTTTCAAGATGTCAAAAAACTTATAAGAAAAATATTTTTAAAATCAGCATATCGTACACAAATGTTTAAAACTCTCGCTCCAGGAATTCTATTGCCACCAGAACCCGTAATCACACGATGGAACCTGGCTAAATGCTGTAAATTACTATTGTGAGACTTTTTCTAATGTAAAAAAAATTTTACTTGAATTAAATTATGGCTTACTCATCAGGATTCGCAATTTATTTGCAGTATAACAAATGTTGTGCAAAGTTACTCTCAAATTGCAAAGCTTTCAAATAACTTGTTCAATATTCATAAATAATTTTAAAATATCAGCTTTTAATTGAGTTGCATGTGACATAATGTTGGGCCGCCGACTCCACTGTGCACTTCCGCAATGAATTGGTACACAAATCAAGACACACATCATTATTATGCAGTTACAATGTTACATTTGAACATAATATTATTATACGGATCACGAAATCGCCATGCTATATATTGAAATAATAAATATATAAAATTCATAATATCGTTAAAGAGACGGAATTTTTTAAAACTCTATTACCGTATATAGTCAATAGTCATATATTATAATAGACTGCACTGAGTATAGTTTCGCATATTCATAATAATATAATGCACCTAGTACTATATAATACCTACCTGTCTAACCTATAGTTTAGTTTATGTACTGCAGAAACTTTTTCCATTACACACAACGGAAGCGAGTGGCGTTATATAGAGGCGGCTGACCGTCATAATATAATATATAAATTATACCGTATATATAGGAGGCGTATACGAAGGTATATTGTAGGTGCGACGAGGAGCAAATACAAAATCGCATCTCTTTTTTCGAAGTGACTACTCGCTTTACGCCCTTTAAGTTTTACGATATACATTATAACATACAAATATATATATACCCGACCGAAGTAGGTACATATAATAATATAATATGTATAATGCGACGTTATAATGTGTGCTCCACGTTGCGGTCGCATATGATTGTACAACGTACCTAATATATGTACCTAATACCTGTAACATAATGTGTAGCGGGCAGTAACTACGTGTGTCTATCTCGGGTGATTCAACAAGTATTCTCATCCCCATTTTGTCCTTTAATAATGAAGTTTTTTGATTACAGATTTTTGGAATATATTTAAGCACAGTTTTTGATTTTTTGATTCTTTTTGTACTACTCAAGGAGTGTTCTTTTGCTATACAAACTTTTTTTCTTCAAATGGGAACACTTCCTTTTTACGGTAAATTATTAAATGGATGATTTTTTTGAAAATTTTGATGTATTGAATTTAAGCAGATTCGAATGAGTAGTTATAAATGTTGTTGTAATACATGACCACTTTCAAAACTCATTATTACATTGGACTTTCTATCCTCAGAACACAAAGTTAAATAACTCTGAGTCTGATACGTCAAATTTTTCAGAAAAATTATCTTCTGAAAAAAAGAGTTCTCATTTTGAAAAACAGAAGTTATGCATGACAATCCTTAATCCCTAAATAGTACAACAGTTTGAAAATATGAACTTCAAGTACACCTTTTTAAAAATTTCAAAAATCAGATTTTAAATAACTTCATTATTGGAGAAAAAAGGGTACTTGATGAATCACTCTTTACATAATAATAATAATAATATTTTAACTCGGCGTCATTGTTCGTGCGGTGTGTACCTGCTCAACGATGGTGGTAATTACTGCAGCAAGTGAACAGCCAAGAACATAATAGGTACAACATAATATTATAATTGTATATATAATATGTATAGCTTCGGGAGACTTAAACGCTGCAGAGCACATGAGCGCACATGATATATATATTATATCGCGTGATGGAAAATTACGATGGGTGTGTGTGTGTGTGTGTGTGTGTGTGTGTGTCCAAGTTCGGCGATGCAGGATGCTGATGGATCTCGTTCACACACAATCCGCGTCCGGGATTGAGTCGTTATCCGACGGTCGTCGTCGTCGTCATTAACATTTTAATAATAACAATATATTATTTATGCAACACGGTCCACCCACTCGATTTTATTTTTATTAGTAATTACTTATTAGGCATCCATGTTAACGTATGTTGGTATACGTCGATATAGTTACAAACTTACAAATTGGTTCCGGCGGTCGACGACGTCCGCGTTTTATGTGCAAACGAGATCGCCAGGATGTCGTAACCCAAAATCTACATTTGATAAAAAAAAGGATTTATAATTTTTTCAAGTGAAAAACATTAACGACATACCTATATATCAAATATTAATCCTATGTTGTATGACGTACTATTATTAGTAATTTGTATCGATTATTATGACGTCTGTATAATTACTATGTAAGGATGTTATGACGGTTATTTTTAGTTATATTGGAAAATTGTTTTATCTATAATTACTGCATTAGACTTATAAAGAAGGTATCATAACAATCAATAATACTAAACTCTAAAAACAAACTAAGGAAATTGAAATAAAATTCTGCACGATTTTTATACAAACTAAGATAACATATTTTTTTTTAATACAATGCAAAATAATGTAATTTTAACTATTTTTTTTTTCAGTATGCATTGAAGTCACGATTCATTGATAAAAATATTACACATTCATTTCATTTCAATATTATGTACTTACATATAATTAATATACAATTAAGTTATAACGTGATCGGGGGAACGACCAGTTAAATATAAGATATCCAGGGAGAGTCATAAGACCTTATAGATATAATTACCATAGCCAGGTAAATAGACATCAGAATCTTAATTAAAATATTTAGATAACTTGGATTCAATTTCAGCTATGACTGTGGTCTATTGTCTATTAACCATTTACAAATAATAATACGCACAAATAGATAAAACGTGTTCTACAGTACTATAATGTTATTAGTATAGTGTACTAGTGTGTCGAAGTTGAAGGTGATCACTGATCAGCGAACTAACTTACTGATATAAATAGTGCGTGTTGGCCATAAGACAATAAGGCCTTTTGACCATATTACCTATGCCTTGCGATTCATTATACGAGTATGACGTGTGTTTTTATGTTATTTTATCGGTCAGTAGTTGATCATAGATAATTCAAGCTTCGTAGTGCGTATTATAGTATACATAGATATAGGTGCCATATGTAACATATTTATGTTTATAATTGTTACAAAGTTTTTACATTTTGTTTGATCATTTTATAAATGACAATCGGTTATTACGGCTGTTTTTGACTAGTCCCTCGAATGACACTATAAACGGTTTCTACTATATTTTATATTACCGGCGTCCCACCAACAGAGAATACAAAACGCAGATGGTGGTGCAGACTCGTCTTTTCAGTCTTCGCGCTCTTCATTTCCTCTACCTCAAATATCTGATCAACAAATTGGTCTCATTTTCCATCAGATATTGTTTTCCATCACAATACGGAGTAGCGATTAGCTAAAATTCTTTCCCGGCGATGTCCGTGGGAAGAACGATGATGTATTATATAGAACCATCTGATACCGATGGGTGTTTGTTCATTTAAAATAATATTATTATGACTTGTGTATTATTGAATATTATTATTATTTTTGAGTATCTGGCCGACCGGTACAAAGCGTATTATTATACTCTTTATTATAATAATTGTTATATATTGACCTGTAACGATCCAGAGGAGTGATTGGTGTCTTTTGGGTTACATAAATGTATATAAGACCTACGTGCATATTATTATTCAAATAATTATAAATATCTGTTTGTCTGACCGTCCGACTTTATTATAAATCATTGGCTTTGTTTCTATTTTTTAAGTCCGAGTTTCACGCCCGTTTGTCTTTCTCACGGATCCAAATTAATTATTATAATATATGCATTATTTTTTACCTATTTAATAATATGTTACGAGTTTTATTGATTATTATAACTACCTACTATTATCTGCTTCCATATTATGTTCCCGATTAAAGACGAAGTTCCACGACGTTCTGGCCAAATCGACAGGCGATCGCATGATTGTTGATATACGATAGTTGTCCTTTTGGCGAATTATCGAACAATCGCAAATTCACAAGTGAAATGTCATAAATAACTAATAAGGTAGTGAGATGGACTTTTACGCTCCATGGAAAACAAAGGGGAGGTGTAAGTTGCAAACAAGATCAATTACTCAAAGATTCAATCTCTATTTTTGAAAAAAAATTGCATATTTCCTATAGTGAATATTTGATTATTGATTCACCACGTATTTGGCAAAATAGATACCGTGAATGCCGAATGGAAGTATAACACATCAATTATTAAAGTTCAATTTCACTTAGTAATCAGCAGTATTATGCTCCAGAACTCCGATTTTCTGTAGGTAATATATCAAATATGCATAATTCAGCAATATAAGTATTTTTATTTAAGTTCAAAAATATCTAATTAAGTACAAATGTGAAGTCTTAATTTCAGAATCAGAACCGTCACAGTTAACGCCTTTATTTTTTGACACGTGTCACGTGTGCGGCTAGCAGTAGTTCAATCTAAGTGGTAGTTTGGCAATACACAAGAGGACGCATGCAGGCGATAGCCGATAAGCCTTATCTATGTGATGGGTTTATCGTACATATCCCTCGGATACAGTTTATAGGTCTGTATGCGACCGCCAGTAATAAATTGTCAAATTACCCCTTGGGTAGTTGAACGACTTGTCACACGTGTCACACTGGTACAGCTTAGATCATCTGTCTGGGCTGGTGGACTAAAAATTCAGTACAAAGTGTGCTCGCATAAGTATAAGCGTATAGAGGTACACATTTATTGTTATACTTTTACCCAGCTGACCCGCGAATTTTCAATTAGTTTGTTTCTGGTCGTCTTGTGAAAAGCTTCTGAACTATAAGTCAAACTATTTATAGGATAGATAAAAATAAAATTTTTTCGAATAAATGTAGTAAAAACAAACAAATAAACTAAAATCTAAAACTTCTTTTAAGAAATTTGGTCTCACTGAGCATGCTTAAAAATCACGCAGTATTTATGTACAGTTGACTGGTCGTATAATTTAGCAATGTAAAGCTACTGACTATCATGATACCTGCAGCAGTATAATATTATGTCACATATTTAAAATAGGCGTGACCGTGAGGTTTATTGTTTTTGAAACGAGGTATGACTCCTGCGATATGCTTATACAGTTATACCTACCAATATAAGTGCGATCCTCAGGACACCTCTCTCTGACGGAGCCGATCTATATTTTGCGCAATCACGCAAACTATATTATTATTACTGTTATTATTAGAACACAACACCCGCGAACCGTTCCACATAATATTATACTCATAACACTTGAGAGTATATTAAGTACCTATACGACTGGCTCCCGAGAATATAATATTATTAATTATTATAATAGTATAATACATATATCCCGTTTAAGCGACTGTAACCGTCACTCGCCGTCTATACATAACTCGCAACGACTATATTTAATAATAGTAGCGGTATACCTACCTGTTGCTGTTGGTATATTAAACTATTTTAATGATATCGCGCGAACGACTTTGTGCAGAATTTTTTTTTTACTTTACCCGTAAGACGAGCTGCAGCTAATAAGGTTTTGTCGTAAAACGGCCGCCGACTTTACGACGATTATTATTATTATTATTATTATTATTATTACACACTGCACCGCCACGTTACGACAGTAATAAAACGTCGTGTAAAAGGCTGTAAATTAGAACCACATCGATTACCGGCGGACCTTACAGACTAAATAATAATATTAATAATAATAATTATGAGCTTTCTCTTCGGGTGAGCTCGCGATGGTCATCATCTTATAACTTACACTTTAATATACCTACCGGCGGCGGCGTGTGTGCTAAGACCTATTTTTTTACAAGCTCATGTGGCCGCCGGGAAATATCGTCATTCGTCTTTATAGACACGTAGGTACCTACAAATGACGTGCGTAATATTTTTATAATATTGCGACCCTGTACCTATAATAATATTATGTCCTACATGATTTAATATATAATATACAATAATTGCGGCTAATGTTCAGCAGGTGATATTTCTCCCGAAACGCGACACACTCGCGGTTCTATTGAGTCAGATTTTTTTTATGTAATACGCTCATCATTCAAGTAAAAAATAAAAATATAGTGACCCGGTACGACGAGTGATCGACCAAAAATTGTTTTTTCCAATTTGCGTGCACGTAGTTAATATGGACTATTTAGTACGTTGTAATTTAACGATTTAAAAATCGCGGAGGAATCAGGATTAAGTACAAATTTGAAGAGAAATCTACAATTAAAAATATTGTATTTAACGAGGTGCGTTACAGTAATGACTTCGCATACTGTGGTTTATTTCAAATTTTAACATAATTTTGTACATTATTTTTCATTTAGATTTTTTTTATGTCATAATTAAGTTATGTAAACTCTTAGCTTGCAAAAAAAAAAGATTGAAGGGGCTGCAGAGCGAATAAGCAATGGGGAGGGGAGCAGAACGTACACTAGTACCCTATATACACTGTTTATGTCTGTGTTAGGTACACTGAAATATTATAATGCAGCAAATTGTGTCTGTGGTCAAAGCAAACTATTAAAAAGTCAATAAACTTATAGATCACACTCATTCTTGTACTATAAATTAAAATACCATTTTTTTATGTAGGTCGCATATTGCAGGACACTGTTATGCATTTCAAATAGCGGTGAATTATATTATTAATATTTTAATAATAAACTGCATTAACCAATTCCTGAGAAACACGCGAAAAGATATTAAACTTTAGCAATAATCACCGTAAACTTGCTGTCGTGGTAGTGATTATACGTCACATATATTATATAGTACTCAATTCCCACCTGTATGTGCGAGTTACTGTGGCACACCTCTTTCGATCAAACATATTATCATAACAGAATGTCTCTAGATCCTATGAATTGGATAAACGGAATACGGGAAGCAGGAATACCAGACGCATCCTCTCCGAAGTCCTGCATCCAGACAGCATACATAAATAACACAATGACATGTATGAATAAGACCAATTTAATCAATCATTTGTAACTACTACACTATTATCCAATGTATTTTAAGTAATAATAAAAAAAATACTCAATCGCCAACGAGACGTCATAATATGTCTGTAGTAATAATATGTAATGAATATAATGCGTTATATCACATAAACGAACACATTTTTGTTGCCATTAAGTGCAAGCAGGCGGATCTGAACGATTCAATATTTGTTCGACGACTTAATTGTATTATCGTTTTTGACGTACGCGTCGTTAGTGTAGTATCGGAGGTACGTGACGAAATCAAAGACATACAACTCCACAACGCGGTCGTCTCGTAATAATACCAATATTATTGTAATCCGCTCTCGCGACACCCTTTGACCGCACCTACAAGCATAAAATAATAACGATAATATTAACAACAATGCACTGCACCACATGTCGCCTGCGAGTCTTGACCTTGCAGATGTGTGCGCTTGGGGGGGGGGGGGAGACTACGTCTGTGAGAGGGTGCGGCGCTCTCGATTTTCGCATTCCGCGTCACTTAAGAACAAACAGACGTGTAGGGGGGTAGGTACGTGTAAAGGGGGTGGAAAAAAAATAAAGTTTTTTTCGAGTTTAATAGGATCAGGTGCTTAAGTAGTCCGGTTTATACACGGCTCGCAGTCGGGGTGTCTGCGGGTGGTCGCGTCACAATAATGGCCGCGAGAATTCCATAAGAAAACACTCGAATCGCCGTGCAATATATTGCAGCCCCGCCGCCGCCACCGACTCGATTCGACTACTCTGCACGTTTCGTTTTGTCCGTAGGTAATATTATTGTTATATTGTATTCCGTCGGTCGTTGTATTAATATTATTATTATTATTATTGTATTTCATTTTTAATATTATGACGATATGCACGCGGACGAATAATAATAATAATATTTTCGTTGAAAATAAATACCATTATGTTATTTTAATAATGGTTTTCACACCACAAATCGCGAGCGACTTGTGATGCTTCAAAAATAATAATAATTCTATCACAACAACAACAACAACAACAACAACAACAACAACAGCAGCGGCAACCTATGAACAGACAACGTGAACGACTATATTATTATAATATAGACATATTAGATACTACATATAGGTGAACGTTTTCGTGACCAGTCGCGATGGCGACGGCGATGATGACGATGACGGTGGTGATGACGACGACGGCGACGAAGATGATGATGAAGACTTCAATCAAGGCAGAGTGGTTTTTTTTTCCTGATGCTTTCTCACTCTTTTAATCACGAGTATTACTATTATTATTGTTATTATTATTATTATTATTTTTTAATTCGGAAACAATTATTGTGGAACGACGCCGACGTCGCCTACATATATACAGTGCGATGCCAGTGAAAGTATAAATCATCCGGTCAAGTGGCTCTGTTTTGACAGATGCACGAGCATGTGTCAAAAACACACGAATTTACTTTTGAATTATTGTAGGTAATCAGGAAGGACCCGTTACTACCAGTTATAGCATATATATATATATATATATATTATATTGTTATAATAATGGACGCGATGTGGTCCGCGAGAGCATCTTCATCTGCGCAGGCCACCGCGACCAAGTTTATGGGAACTGTTTTCCTCCACGGAAAAACCTATTACAGTATTACATAACCCAACAGTGTAACGCATCTCGACTCGATATAAAACAAATATAATAATATCGTACTATAATATAGTATAATAATAATACGAGTATGTCGTATGTATACGCTTCAAGTGGGCGTCTTTTGACGGAATAAAAAAACAATGGTATATACAACGATGAAATATAATCATCATCACAATAATAGTAATAATAATAATAATAATAATAATACTAATATTTAAGACCATTAAATAGGTATATGGTATACTGTAGCAGGTAAATATTATAATAATATATTATGTACTAAATGGGCGTGCGAAGATATTGTTCACAGGTGGTGGTGCATATTCTATATACTCAACGATTCCACATAAAAGATGGTATGATTATTTTCCCAGATAGGCCTCCAAGAAAATGACAATGTTTTTTTTTTAGGAGAAATTCATTTTAGAACACTGCAACTATTTTGTTATCTTATTAGCAGCCCGCGAAGAGGAAAGGTTAAAAGCCCTCAAAACAAGGTTAAAACAAGGTTTTTAAAACAAGATTTTCATAAACAATAATAATTATTTACCATGTACCTATAGGGTTTTCGTAATTGTCATGACGTATAATATACCATCAACCATTTCAGTTATTTTTCGAGATAAAATTGAGTTATCTTGTCCTGACACAAGGATATTGTTCCTTCATACCCTGCACCGCCTGTTTTAATGCCCACGAATACAGTAAGCATATAGCAAAATGTTTATGCATAATTAGGTTCCCACTTTTCAAGTCGTATAATATAATATACATAGGCCATAAATAATAATTTTGATTTTCTTCCATGTATTGATGTTGCCAATTGTATTGTGTTTATAATAACATTTTTCAAAATTCAAAACAATTATTATAGGTACCGAAAATTATAGTAAAAACCATGACAAAAAACGTATTTTTACATTGGCATCACTTACTCGTGCATTTTTAATTGGAATGAGACAGACTTTCAGGGAAATCTTTATAGGGGAAAAGAGAGGCACATCACATGGGAGATATTTTCAAGGTGAGGGGCTTGAGTGGGCTTAGCCCTTAGCCCCCAATTTTATCTGTAGCTTCCTTGTTTTTACTCATATTTCAGTTTAAAATATCAAATATCAGGCTTTGAGCTGCTGAAACAGTTCTAGCCACCTCAGAAGAATTTCCCTAGCTGCGCCTATGGGCCCATGAGTGCAACGAGAAATTCTTAGTGCTTATAAGTGCTCATTTCGATTTAAAAGTCGTTTTAATATCAATATATTATATTAAATAGATACATTATACTATGTTTGTATATAATAATTTTATATCGTAAATTCTTACATGAATCTATGGAATAATATTTTGCGTATCCAGTACCAACCTAAAAATTGACTTTCTAATAATTGTGCAGTTTTTTTACGACAGACCAAATTGGTTTTAGCCAGTAAGGACCACTAGTATTACTGAATTAATTGCATAAATGTTTCTATAAATATTAATAAAAATTTAAAAACAACGATATCTTGCAATAAAATTAATTTGGCCAGTACAACATCATATTTAAGTGAAAATGCATTGTAATAATAAGAATAGCATAGTATATAAAATACAAACAGTAGGTACATATTCTTTTGTTTCAATACATATATCTACCTCCTATAATCAGTATACTCGTGGTGAAGGTAGGGAGTTGTATTGACAGAGTTAAAATAAAAAAAGTGATTATTAGGAATAAATATCATCGAGAAGTATAAGGTAGCGAATAACATTCGTAGAACTATGCATATACACCTATTTATAAGACACGTAAATAATATTAAAAACAATGCACTTACGTATTTGTTATATGTGTTCGGACAGTAATCAAAAAATAATAAAAACTATCTATTATATAATTGCATGCAAGATTGCCAACTGAAGACTAACTACAACAACTATACCTAAACACGATGGAGTGTGGTTTTTTTTACGGTCCATTTGGGTTATCAAATAGGTAGCTGGGTAGAGGTATATTATATAATATTATATTATGGCGGCGACAATAACAAATAATCATAATAATATATACATAATAATATATACATAAACTTGCGCATCCGATACCGTTCGCAGTCTTATAGTATATGTAGGCAGGTACTGCAAGTCGTGTAATAACAACCGCTATTAGCATAAGCCCGTTAATGACACCAGGACGCATTACAAAAAAAAAGTCGTATAACTTTGGCTCGGTGAAGACTTATACACTGCGAATTATAGGTACGGTTATTATTATCATTATGTAAATAATATTTTATACGATTATATATTATATTATATTGAATGGCCAGCGATTTATTTGCCACACATAAAAAAAAAAAAAACAATTTTATGTAATATATTAAACGAATAAAAATAAAACAAATTTGACTTTTACGATCCGCAGCTGCAGCTATGAGTCTCGCGGTGGCGTTGGCCTATATAGTATTATTATGATGACGTACCTACCTGTAATATAATAATAATGATATATATGTTGATGTCGGCGTAATGTGTTATATTAATCGACCGCGGTAATAGTCAAATCGTGCTACATACGTGCAGCGTGTATAGATAGATACATATTATTAGGTATTTACGCCTAGTTATAAATTCGGTTATCCGGCGCATATAATCGCGTACTATCGATAAAAAATATAATATATCTAAAAAAAAAAAATAATAATAATAAATTGTTATGCAAGTACTTAGGAAGACGACCGGAAGAGTGTGCATCGAGCAATCTCGGGGGTCGAGTGCATTATTTTTATTACACGACATTTAAACGACATCATATTATAATATCACGTTCGCGGTTATCATTGTCCAATGCCTGCCATCGGTGTTTGGGAGTATAAATCGTAAGTTTAGGAATTCCGGATAGGTATGCAACTAGTATAATATATAATATACGCATAGGTAGCTCCGCGTATATAATACCTCACCTAATTGCCTGCGTGTATTGTTGTTGCAAAAAAAACGTCAACTGCAGTAATAATAAACTGTCGATGTGCGCAATCCACGAAAGCTTTTATCAATTTGTAAATTTTTAGCGCACACGCACACACGTTTCTACCTACATTCTGGTCATACGTTTAGATGGCTTGCATAACCGTATACTATTTGAATATTTAAGAGATATCGATAATTATGAGAACCGTGTAATATACGCATCAATCGCAGGCGGAGAAATTATATTTATTATGCTACTATAAGTAGGTACCCATACCTATACATATTATTATGTTTAGAAATAAACTGTCTCTGAATTTCTTAAAATAATATATTTTTTTTTAAAAGTGCAGGGTAAAACAAAAAACGTAGAACGCTATACTCGATATTTTCAACTTTAGGGAAAATGTATAGGTACATGAACATGAAAAAATGAACACAATATGAATCATAAATACTATGTTTTTGGGTTTTTGACGTAAATTGAAAACTATCGAGTATCACGCTAGTGTGCTACATTATAACTTATAAGTTAAATTTTTACAAAAAATAAGGTCAAATCAAACATACCTAATTTTAACCAATGGAGCTTTTAATTATAAATTGATCGAATTTCCTTTATCCAAACTTATTACATTTCCGTTCTCTGAACAATTTCTAGTATCTATTATAGCATTAGAATTCATAATTTATGAAATACATCTCTTTTTAAGCAATTAATTCTAAAACAAGCTATTTACATACTTTATTATATTTGTAATTTAATTGTATAAATTAAAAAAAAAATCTAAAACTGTTTGCTGAGTCAATAAGTTTGAAAATGTAATAGAAGGTTCCTAATAAGTTGTTATTAAGACAGTTCAAAAATATTGAAGATATATCTATGACTTTTTTTATAACCGTTAGGAGTTCGAATTTTTACAAACTTCATCAAAATCACAAAAATGAGCAACTTATTATGTACCTTCGATGTATTTATTTGCACAAATTTAGATTTAGGAGATGTGGATGAATATGTGAATATGCTTGGAATTGTTTAGGGGTACGTGGTGTTTTATATGTTTTTACCTAGTCTGTCCGAGTATTTTTAAAATGTTTACACTCGCCACTACACAATAATTACTTATTCACTTTCAGAGTTAAATAATTATACAGCCCACAAAAAGTCAAAACTGATCCAAATAGTCATGTTATACTACGAAGTACGGGAGTACGTAATAAGGAGTAGAAAGTATACTCATAAATGTTTACACACTTGTAGCTGGTTTCGGTTGTCACTTCGCCAAATATGTATGTAGTCTAGTCATTGATTTGAAATGAAAATCTTTTCTTTTCGACGAACCTAAGACGAAGCGGACTATAATTAGTATAACAGCCACGGGTCGGGCGACTTTGGCCACCATCGCTGCGGGAACTGTAATTCTGACGTCTAAGCATCAACTCGTGTCAGGAGCCTATTGAATCATACGACCACGCATCAGACGGACTATGCCAACCGAATTATCGCCAAGCGGCGACGGTACCGATCGACTATATCGCAGAGGGGCGGTATAGTCGTGCTACCAAGGTATACTACCACAACGGTGCACCGTGCCACGTATCCTGGTTACCTCTGCTTAACACGGTGTACCTAGGCGCCCGCATGGTTAACCTGGTGGTGCATCAGCCAACGTATAACTTGGTTCACCATAGTTATGTACCCGGTATACAATGGTGTACACGATTGCCTCGCACCTAGAGGATAGCGATCAGATACCGCTCGGTGGAGACGTTTTTCACGAACTGCCAACCGAATTATCACCAAGAGGCGACGGTACTGATCGACTCGCAGAAGGGCGGTATAACCGTGCTTACCCAGGTATACACCAAGACGGTGCACCGCCTGGTGTATCCTGGTTACCTCTGTTTAACACGGAGTACCTTGGCGCCCGCAATGTTAACCTGGTGGTGCACCAACCAACGTACAACCTGGTTCACCATAGTCTTGTACCCGGCTTACAATTGGTGTACACGACTGCCTCGCACCCAGTGGATGGCGGTCGGATACCGCTCGGTGGAAAGCCGGTATGATCCGTCGTCGGATGGGTCATAGACTCTATAATCTACGGTTGATGGTGCCAGGTTCCGTCATTAATTTTTGTCCGCGATGGTGGCCAAAGTGGCCGAACTGATGTCTGGTGGTAATGATATTCTGCTTCGTCTTACCTGCTACGTAGTGATCTCCGCACACTTCATAGTTCAATGTCCGACTAGGTTTGACTGAAGGCCACTGAAGACGACACAGCTCACCTTCTGCTCGCCCTCTTTATCTTTGAATATCTGTTTGATAGTAGATAGGTATAGGTAAGTACCTAATATTCTATAATAAAAAAAAAATTATTTGTATTGTTTACTATAAGTATACCTTACTTTTGTGGGGGTGAGGCTATCAAACTAAACGTTAGAATATATGTTATGTTTATTATTACCCATAAACTATCTGATCCCGTGCACTTCGCTGCCTGTTAAAAATGCCAACTCATCAGCTATACATGAATAATATTTTTATTTTTTCAATGTGCCGAAATTCGGTTTGATGCATGCTTCGATTAACCAATAACAATAACGAATATACAAAAAAAAAAAATACTAATTATACCTTTACAACCATTTATGAACAAAAGTTTCTTCCGCGGTACCTAAATCTCAAAATCCCTGTGCGAGCAACCCTCCGGTTATTGTACCGACTGGGTTCAATATTGTGAATCTAAAGTCCAGTGAACCACTCAAACACACACATACATTTCATCGAAATCTGCATTGCTATTTAGGTAGGCGTAAGGGACATACACATACAGACATGCATATTCATATTTTATGTATATATAAATTGAAATATTATAAAATTTTGTAGTTTTTTTTATTGATTATCGTTTTGAATTATATAATCTGGTTGGGTGTAATAACGTACGACGATCACCCTTTCTTTGCACGTGTAAACATAATATAAGGAAAATTTAAAAACAGTTGTGCTCGGTTTGAGCTATCATTCCGTCGCATACCTTACCTAATACCTATAATAGGACGGCTTAACTCAGGGATAACTAACGTTTTTGAAAATATTTATTTTACTTAGTTTTAAATAATATTACAATAGAACATTTTTAGAAAAATATAAAATTTTTCTAATTTTTTTTTTATCTTTATCAGTTTTCAAGTTTTTTGCTTTTTTGAATGACAATAATACAACATACATATATAATTTCATATTCCGGAGCAGAATATTATTGGTATTACTTTGATGTGTAAAAATTGAATTTCATACAAAAAGTTTATTATTGCGTTTTATAACTTGTATGTTTTTAAAGTTTGAATGGGCAGATAGTGGACCAACATTTTTAGGGACACTCCTGTACTATTCAACTCATTTAAATTTTAATATTTAATATAACTCATAACTCGAAACTCTAAAATTCAATATTTGTATATCAATGTAGTTTAAAAATTTCTGCTGCTTTGGAATAATAGGAATAATAAATACAAAAATGCATGTTTTCATTAAAAAAAAATAAAAACTTAAAAATTATAAGATTAGGTGACAGACAGACATACATTCATTATATATAAATATGAGTGTTAAATGTAGATTTTTGTTGAAATAAACATTTAATATTTTAAACACCGTGTAAGTATTTTTAATTTGTTCATAAACAATCGCTCTCAATATTTAGTTGTTCATTACCATTATAATAATATATAATGGAGCTAAAGTATTATTTTTACTCACATATTCTGACATGTAATATAAATATAAAATAATAATTAAATAACATGTTTTCAAACCCTATTTATTGCTTTATCAAATAAAATTAAAGTAACTTACCCATTAAAATATATTTTATAATATTACAGTTTAAGGTGAGGGGGAGTCTTCGTGAAAAATAATTTTTTTTAAACATTTAATTCTACCTAAAAAGTGTTCAAAATATTTTTGCCGCTCATTATTAGTCATTGCACAGTTAAATACAATACACTAGTTTATCAATACCACTATAGGTTTTGTTTGAATATTTGATAACATTTTAGTTTAAGTTTAAGCTTCGCACATAATTATTACAACATTATCTATTCAATATGTTATGCATATGGTACAATTTACCTCTGTTCTCTGCTATGTAATAAAGTTTTATTAAATATTGTATATTATTATAATAGTACCGAGGCATAGAAGCAGTTCAAATTATAGTTATGATTGTTACGAACAATGTTCTATATTTTGTATATATTTGTATATAATTTGTAATATTTTACACGTGATCACATATTTACATAATATTTATGAACTGCAATTGATGTAATTAAAGAAGATAAAAATAAAAATGATAATAACAATCTTTCATACGGACAGTGGCATTATACATATAACAAATATTATATATAAAACAGCAACATAGGAGATTTGGTGCAGTTTGAAAGCATGAGGTATTAGTCTAAGCACCGGATTTTTATGCAAATAAATATTTTTCTGCAGTTTGCCTGGATTCATTTTGATTGAACATGCTGACGTTTTTTAATGTTTAGATTTTATGGTTACATTTTTTTAATAAGTACCTATAATAGAAGTTAAGGTCTATAAGTTCTAATATTTACAATACGGCGTACCCATATAGATAGTCTTAGGATTTAGATTTTGAAAGGCATTTAGTGTCGTACAGATTTAATAACGAGCCTTTGTGCTTTCCGCCGGTAAATTATTTAACTAAAAGCTCGTTTCGAATAAATATGGTTTACTATCGAATACATACAATATATATCCTAAGCCCAACTATCATTTTATAATTAATTTTAACCAAGTTAAGTAATATTAACTCGAGTAAAACAGAATCTAACTATATAACTATACCTTTAGCATATATAACTATGCGAGCTGCAGCCACATATTCTAATCGGTCGACAGAAATACAGAATATCACTTGACGCGCGAAACGTAGCACGCTAAGCACAACTGTGTTGGCAGCTATATTTATTGAAGTCAAGGAAAAAAATTTAATGTATTGAGAACACTATAATTATTACTTTACTTTAAACACTGTATTATAAAATCCAAAGTTAAAAAAAGTTAAAACCTATTGGTGACATTTAACAATTATTAGCTGTCGAAGTATTACGATGTACATAAACTAATTATATTCGATTAAACATTTACACAGTGCATAGGTACTGCCGTCGACAACAATAAACAATGTATTATTCACCAGCTTCCTATAGTAATAATAATAATATTTATAGCCAGCACAGTATATTATTATATTTTTTTGTTAATATATTACACATATGTTTATTCAGGTAGGTATGCCTATACTGGCTGTACTAGAAAAAACAGTTTATCAATTTTATATACAACATAGAGTAGGTATATTGTTATCACAATAATATGATAATAATAATAATAATAATAATATATCAAGTCATTTAAGTATGTAAAAAATAGTTATAAATATAAAGCAAAAATGACAAATAAAAATAAAATTCTAATAACTACTTTAATACTTAAAATTAAAATCGTATTTCGTAAGACGGCAAAACATTTTCTTTTGTATTATGTGCGTACATAATAAAATCATAACAAAAGTTGATGTTATCATTCTTTAGATCTAAAGTATATGATAAGTAGATAATTGACACGGGTCTTGTTTTAAATTTGGTAATGTCATTAATTAATTTGCTACACAAATCTGTCCCCACATTAACTGCAGTGAAAACAATTTGAAAAAATTCTATAAAGATTATTTTCAAAAATGTTTTTGCGTTTCAAATTAGTTAAGACGAGGCATGGTGTGTCGCACACCACTCGTTTACTGCATGTTTGTATGCAGTATTTTAACAGCTATTCAGTAAGTATACAGATAACTAATATATTGTGCACGTGACTTTGTAATGGCGTAAAAAAATGTTGGCCAGTTTGTAGCTTCAGAAATTTGCCCATACATAATAATAATAATAATAATAATATAACACATACAAAACGGGTACACTCGAGACACGTGCGGCCGCGAACAAGAGGCTTTATATATAGGTAGGTGGTAGGTATTTATTTTAATATCGTATATAATATAATTTAGTGTCTGTCCATTGTGTTAAAACCAAAACCGTGTTATTATTTAATTTGACTAATTATTCGACGAAACGTTTGCCAGTTTCCCACCATATAGTATTATGTAGGTATACCTACCGCCACATACCCGGCCATATAATATATGTAACTTGTACTTATACCTCTAAACATATACTCGCGTATATACATATCATTATATTATTATTATACGCTGATATACGGTCGACGTGCGATAATTAGACACACGTCGTCTTCCGCGTCTTCTGTCCCGTCCGCGAGTCGGACGGATCGTGTAATAATATTTTATATTATTATCGTATGACTACGCGTACGCCTATAATAAAATATATGCTTCATATTATATGGGCGTGTTACATTCAAAGTGGTCGCCCGGTCGGTATTCGTACGTTTTTTTACGCGGGACAGCGAAAAACTATTACTTTACGGTTATTTTTCCGCACACATACAGGTATAGCCGCATTATATAGGTGCATATATTATGTAGACACTAACCCGAGGTTACAGCCCAATATGTTTACCTATATATAGCTACATAAAATATTTAATAAAATATTAATTATTAAAATATTATACATTTTTGTTTAATCAGTAATGCAGTTGTATACAGGAAAATAATCCGAAAACGCGATTCAGCGGATCAAAACTGTTACAATAATGTAACAATCATAATATTTTAATAGCATGACAAAAAAATATCGTTGATTAATAACTTGTGGGAGACTTTAACGCTCGGTCCTGGGTAAACAAATTTAACGGCAAAAGCGACTATACTACGTTTACAACTGACTGTAATATATGCAAATATGCAACTTTACAGAAACAGGTGATAACAGGGTTGTTAATGGATTATGAACAATAATTAACACTCATATGCCATCTCAAAAAGTAACAATACGGTTTTGAACATATTGCCATCTATTTCATGATTTGATGTAGGTATATCATCTATATACATTAATCGAAAAGTTTTTAATATTTCATATTCCCAAGCAGAATTCAATATATTTTTGTAATTTTTATGCATTTAATTTGATTTCATGAGGAAGTTGACTATTAGCATATTCAAAGTTTGATAAATGGAGTTTATAGTGGGCTTCCAAGATTTTACTGAGTCAAACCTACCACTGATGTAACCCTGTGTCAAACCATTCTACAACACTAACCTGATGCGTTCAAAATTGTATTTTCATAGATAAAAATTATCAGTAAAATAATGTAGGTAATACCAATATAAGTACAATAAATTAAAAACATAATTATATAATGTTAATAGAAAAATACGTTACCAATTTTTTTTGTATTGACTTAAAATCAAGTAAAAGATAACATTTTCAAAAACTTAAATAATATACTTTTCGAGACTATTATGAGTATTGTTTACCGTTAAAATAATAATCGTTCAGTATTATAGACGACTTTCGACGAGAATAACCGTAATAACCACGAGAAAGTTGAAATGAATGAAATGAATGTTCTTAAATATATATAATATAATGTCTGACGATCTAGACGATCGATATATTATTTAGGTACCATTTGTCTGTGATAAATGATCGCTCTTGTTATTAGACAGGATGAATATCCGTATTTGGGACGTTTGAAATATCGTTCCACTTAAAAAAATGTACTCTATTATGTGCAGTATTTGTGTTTTAGTTTTGAAGAAACAAGATCCGAATATCGCTGTTGGAAGTTTTTTTTAAGAACCGGACCAAGGTAATAAAAAATATGATATATACCTACACTATATATTAATGTATACATAAGTCATTTTTCCACGGGGTGGGCAGAATAATATTTTAGTGGGCATAATTCTTCCTCGACTTTTCTTTCTATAATATATTAGAAAAATACGTGTTCAACATTTTAGATTACATGCGGATGAGCTATGAATGTATTTATTTTACAGTGATAATGTGTGTTTTTGGAATTTTTATTTTAGTGGCTGGAGAAACTTTTTATATTAGGAATGATAATTCGATTATTAGGTTCGATGAGGACGGGTTCTAGTAGAAAAATGGCTCTAGCTTGTACTTTTAAAAAAAAGACATTTCTTATAGTGTTTAAAATAATCAGAAAATAAAATGATTGATAGAATTTAATAAGCGTACCATATACCCATAATACGACGACTTATTTATTATAATTTATAAGGCTATTAAATTAATACCTGTTATGAATATTGAGTTTTCATTAGCAGATTAGCCGATGTCCTGCACGCGAACTGGATAATACCTACTTAGTACTCATATAAAATATTGTTTATTTATTAATTATTTGTCATTTAATATTTATATACGACATAAAAAAGCATATGTAATTATTAATTAATCACCCGATAAGAAGTCCTAGTACCTACACTTACAACGGTGGAATCCAGCAATTTTACTTAATAAATGTGATCAACAAAGCTGGACTCTGCCAACTAATTTAAGAAACCATCAACATAAGACATAAGTAATCCAATGTATATATAAATATAATTATCGCAATTAATGTAAATATGTAGATAAAAGTAATTATTTTAAACAATGTGATCGCTGGCAAAATAATATAATCACGCAATTGATGCATTAAATAATGTGTAACCAAGACCAAGGTTAAAAAAAAATATTTTAAAAACTATATTAACATTTTAACGCAATCATATTTATTTTAGATTCTGAGTGGAGTGAAAATTATATTGATTTTACAGTGATGTGTGTTTTTTTTTATGTATGTCTACTGATATTTTTTTTAGCAGACAAAAATGTTCTGGTCTTATTCAACATCGTTCGAGGATTCTAGTAGCAAATTATTAGATTTAGTTGGTACTTTTGGGAGGTTGAATTTGTGAATTCTCATCACTTTTTAAAATATTCTGGAAAATTAAAGAAAAAATACAAACATTTTTCAAAATTGTAAAACTGTAATTAAAATAATTGTTTAGTCATCTACTGATATAACCAAAAAGTTAAACAGTTTTTGACTTGGAATCGATTTTTCATGGTATACAATATGATATCATAGAATTCAAATTTAGCATAATAATATTATAATATATTATATGCTATTATATACTATATTGCAATTGACCCTACATTTATTACTTTGGTATAAATGCTGTTTTGTTCTGTCATCTGATTATTGAATCGTTTTAACATTACCATCGAGAATTTCGAGTGTACCAGTAACGGAGCTATTACAGTCACTACGTGTCATCACACGGTGCCGTGTACTAAAAGTTATCCCAAAGATATACGGATCATCGCACTGAAACGACAAGAAAACGGCCGTTAGTATGTTATGGGTCTCCAAAGTTAAAATTTTTTTCTAAAATGAGTGGTACATAACAACTTTGGGAACCTCTGAACTAGTTCCGATTCGCTAAAGCAGAAACCATACTCTGTCAAGCTATCGATCAGAGAGTTTTTTTACTAGAAAAAGTGTTGTCATAAGAAAAAATAAACTCAGTATTATGTAAAATCAATACATTTGTCGATTCGTTCCGAATCTAAAAGTCGAAAGTTAATTCTAATTTGTCACTAAAGCACGTCATACACGCATGCGCACGCCTATGAACATAATATTATATATAGCTATATAATTACCTTAGCATTATACAAACAACCGTTTTCGGATTTACCTTTTCGGAGAATTTTAAATAATTATAATAGATAATGTACAGATGATAAGAATATAAATTATGTTATTAGCTCTGCTGCGTGTTAAACCGCAGTATATACTCATATTATGATAATATTATTATAATCATAAAATAATATATGTTATAATATTATGTGGGATCGGACGTCCACCCGGATCGCTACTGACTATCTTCGTTCGTATCTACCAGTATATAATATACTCGCGTATATATAATATAATATGCTCGGTGACGACATTATATTATTATTATATTCATTCGCCTACGCTAATATTATATTCGTACCTTTATATTTGTATACATTATTATAATGGCACACCGTTCGTCCACCGCGATTTCTTGTACGCTGGTAAACGCGACGCCGTTTAGAACGAAAAAAAGAAATAATATTAATAATAAATAAACGTTTTCCCCGTCTACGGAGGTATATAATATATATGTATATAGGAAAAACACGGTGCGGAAGTTATTATGTTAATTTCGTGGGTCAATTATTCTGCTGCAACAGACGAACGGGCGGCGGCGGTGCTGTGCAGATGTTATGTGCAGCTATTATAATAATATATACAAGACGTTCGCGGTCCCGCGGAGACTTGAACTCCCGAAGATGTGGGTTATGATCTCCTGTCGTACGGTTCGCGTCCGAGCCGATAGATGCATAATATAGATACACGCGTAATTTATCGATTTTCCGGAAAGAAATTATGCAGCACTTCTGCACGAACGCAAAAAACCACGTAATTGGATAAATTACGATAATATATAATATTGTACTATATGTATGTATATAATAATATTGTAATCCCATTGTAATAGCTCGAGATTATCACACCTCCGCAGCCGCTGCAACCACCGAGGAGACACGCTGTTTAAGAGCATATAATATAATAAAATATAAATATTAAAATAGGTACTTTGGAGCAGTTTATCTCTAAATTATGTATATTATATGTAATATAGGTACGACTCATACGAGTAGGAATTTGATTTCTGTCCGTATACGATTTTATATTATTATTATATTTATTGTTTTTAATTCGATGCAATAATCCTATTATTGGTTATCATTATTTTTTTTTTCAACAGCAGGTTTAACATTCGATTCCATTTTATTGATTATATTTTGATCAATCGATGTGTTTTCTAAGGAAAATCGTTTACAAAATATGAGAAATTCAAATTTATGTACACCCAATCACTACAACAGTTATGTGACGATATAGGTGAACTGCGATTATTGGCCACGATACTTGCATGCATATCATTTTTTGTCATAAGAGTGTGCAGCGATTACTTTTGTTTTTAGTATATTTCAATATTTACGCATAGGTAGTAAAATTGCGTTATAATTAAAACCTTTTTTATATAGTATTGTTTTACATAAAGTTCAAGACTTTCCGATTAAACCTAAAATAGTTTAATATATTATTTCTTCAACGATATAGGTAGCGCAGGTGAAGGTATTTAGACCGAGCTCACCCACAGCTGTCAGCCTATAGACTTTTTTAAAATTTTTTTTAGTTTTTCACATATGTAAATCAGTAATATGATAATCGCATGTTAGTAAACAAAGATTCATGATCACCTAAATATTCACATGTTATTACGTCATGGTCAGTTGCCACTTAAAACGTTTACATAATATCGTATTATACTATTATGTAATTAACATTTATATTTTGATGGTCAAGCTCAGAATCTAAAATTATTATCAACACCTTGGTTTAATACATTTAATTAATATATTGATAAATAAGTATAATAACAAGGTTATATGAGGTATATTACGTTCAGTGGGAGAGAACTAGCTAGGAATCGTTGGAGTTGTACTGACGGAGTTGGTCAAAAGGTGTTTTTAAATTAACTAATTTTACTCTGAGCTTAAATCAAAATTATTAAAAATTAAAAACTATATTTCATTTTTCAGTTAGTTTGAAAAATAAGCGTTGATCATTGACAAAAGTTGAAATCAGCATTCATCGAAAAATGAGTTCGGGAGGGAATTCTAGATTATGCCGTCTCCGGTCATAATAAAAATAATTGCGGTTGTTGTACGAAAAAAAAAATAGTAGAGGTGCTCTGTCCGTAATACTACTATAGTCTTAGATTGAATTACAAAATTAAGAGTACATATGTTGTATTATAATTGAGTCATTTTGATTTATTCGGACATTTACATTTGTCCTTCATCTGCGCTAATATTTAATAGATAAAGGTTTATTGAGTCGAAGATGTGTTGAAAAGATGTTAAGAAAAAATTGATTGAAGTTTTGTTTGAAGCAATCTCCAAATACAGTAATCTCTGCACCCGTAACCGCATGATGCACGTTACACGATAAACGTACTTGTAACCTGAAATGCATAATATTATACCAAAAATTCAGAAATGTCCTACCGACATAATTAGGTATACTTTATAATAATATGATATACGCCTAGACATAATATTGATAATGACTAGTACCTATAGTACAATACTCATTATTCGTAATATTATGGTGATTCGTTTAGCTTAATATACTCATCATTTCATGAAACATCATAATTAGGTACATATTCTTATTATATAATGGTTTCACACGTTAAACGGACCACTGCAGAGCACACCGTATGTGTAAACGGTGTGCATATTGAATAATAATTTCTATAAAATCAGTTTAAGAAATGAGTCGTAACTATATTATAATAAAAGTATAGAACTCGACAAAGCAGATTTATTGATTTCCTGAACTCAGTTTGAAATGGTTCCTTGGACTTTACTGAATATTTCTTCCTGTTACACTTTTTAGAGTCCTTTCGCATTCGTCCAGAAATTTCTCAATTTTATAAACCAACGAACAAGACCTTAAATGGGTGCCATGCTCCGCATCCCATGCTCAGAGATGCAAATAATATCTGAAAAATTATTCGCTAAATAATGATTTACAGGTGAAAAGGGGGGTTCTCATTTGAAAAACAGAATATTATTTCTCCACAGGACACCCTCTAAATGGTATATAACAAATCTTAAGTATTCCAAAATATTGTCTTTTTTAGTATATTTGAAAATTCTAAAAATCTTATGTTAAATAAAAGGTGAATCACCCTGTACATAGCATGTGCATACAGGTTATAAACGATATTACTATGATATTTATTATACATAGGTATATATATATTTTTTTATCAGAACATTATATTTTAATAAATGAGTTTATACACGCATTTTATAATATTACAATAATTTCCAAGAAACAGTCGAGACTTCCGCGGTGGTTACAATTAAGTCCATACCCAGAATAATAATTTATTTATTATAATATGTTATGCCCAATGTGCGGGTATTCTTACATCATATGTATAAAAAAATATAATTTATATTACAAGACGTATTTTAATTTCAAGAGCGTTTTTCATAACGAGATATACCGCGGCCGATAATCGCTGTTTTTTGTGCGCTCGCATTATAATCTGTTTATCGGCTAGCCCATCTCGCGCGGGAGATAGGAAAAAAACAAACCCGAACGCGTTTACCAAAAGTCGATTGACTTGAACTGTATCGCATAATAATAATATATTATTCGAAATTCGTTTTCATACCTATTTAAATCATTTAAAATAAAAAAAAAACCACATGTTGTTCGTTCCCGTCTCTCACGTCGTCAACCGTCGAATTGTAGCGCTCGCCATACCTATACCTACCTACCTGGTATAATAGTGGTATCTATATACCTATCTTCGATATGGGTAATATATTTATATTATATATTGTTATTACACGCTCTCGGATGGCACCCACGCGTCCCGAAAATACGATCGGCGTGTTGTCGGCGCGATAATAAATTTTAACAGCAATAATACGTTTCAACATCCAGATCGTATACATTATTATTCAAATATCCTTGACATCAAACCTATACATAATATTATTATTATTATTATTATACTTTAAACACCGGCTGGACGTTTCGGCGATATTCGTCAACCATCGTTGTGTGTGTGTGTGTGTGTGTGTGTGTGTAAATTATTAGTTTTTCCCTCCTCCGTTGCCGACCAGCGGAAAAACATACGAAACTAACGCACTCGTTAGGTCTCGGGAACGTTTATATATATTTTAATATATATATATATGTGTATATCAATCTCCATGTAAATACTGTGTATATCGATCTCCATTATGTATAGCCCTGTTTACGCATATCCGCGATGTATAAATTATTATGTGTAATAGGTACGTACGTATTGTACGACACATGGATGATTAACCGCGAGACTATGAATGAGTTACCCAACGATGTGTAAACCTAAATTATATTGTTTTACACCATATACCCGGTTACGGGTGCATGGTCGCATCATAGCGTTTTTCACTCCGAAAACCAATCACCTACACTCCGCGCTGTTCGCTCGGTGATTATATATACTGTTATTAATATACACGCCCGAACGATATTATTATTATTATTATTATTATTATTATTATTATAATATAGGCATACAACCGAGCCGCGCGACTTGAGCTCACACACGCGCACACGTACTCATACTTATGTGCCCCTACACGCGTATTATATTATTAAACGAGTGCGCAGTGCACACTACAGTAGCCTAAATCTATATTGTAAAATATATAATATGTGTCTTGGGCACACACACACACACGAGCGAACGTATTATAATAATAATACACTAAATTATATTTTATAGATTTATCATCGCTCCGCCTACGATCAGTAGCACGCCGCCGCTAATGACCGTGTATATTGTGAGCATGAGATAATAATGCTCCGTATCGCAGTCTTCTACGATATACCTAGTCCGGTAGCTCATGTATTTTTTCGACTCCGGTCAGTTATAATATATATACCGTGCACTATTTATATACATACGTGCGTATATCTAATATATATATATATATAGTTATATGTAGTATATACCACATAAACATGTACATATTGTATACACACAACGTAATGGTTTTTTTTTTCGTCGGCTACCGCCGCGCCGGGACGGTATTATAATAATGTGGGTATAGTATAATATTATATTATGATATTATAATCTATTCGTTTTGTCGATACTAAGTATTGATAAAAAAAAATAAAAATAAAAATCATAATCATCTATAAACTGTGAGCACTTACGATGTAGAACGTGAATATAATTTACGTATATATATATAGACCTACGAATATATTAAAGTCGTATGATGTAGATCTGGTGTGTTGCAAAGCAGACGCTCGCTCTGATTGATCTCTTTTGAGATGTAAATAATATAGTTAGGAGCAATATTTTAACTCCTCTATATCGTCTATTACCACACCCACATGCGGTATGCATACGATCTGCTGTGGCGTTTTCTTGGAGATCTTGTGTTGTACGAAGAGTAAAATATGAGCAAGTGTAATGGTATCGTCTAAATAATACGTTCAGGTATTTTTAAAACCATCAATTTTCGTAGGAAAATTCTTCAAACGCTTAATATTAGGTCTATATCGTGTGCTTTTTACATGCGGTCGTGTGGATATTATGATTTTTTGAGTTTTAAACTATTTTCAAATAATGGCGGTTGGCGGCAGTTATTATATTCATATTTGCATAGTCTTTTATTCAATATAATTATACCATACAGTTTTAGACATCATAATGGTATAATATAATATTGGTTAATTACCAACCCACACGCAACATAGCAAATTTACGTTTAGCAGAACCTACCCTGTGTTATTACTTTTAAATATTAAAACGAATTCACCTATTATTAAATTTTAAGCTGAGAACATAATCTGTATCCCTATATTAGGTTTTTACGATACTTCAATTTGTATACAACTTAGCATTTTTAAATTTAAATAATTTACGCGCTCAAAATTTACATAAAAATTAAAATATCAATAAAGTATCCAACGTAAGGACACGTATTGCAATGCTATTAACTTACGGTTTGATAATACACAGATAAAACACAGATGAATTCACTCTAATATTAAAATTTTTAACACAGAGTTGGTTCTGCTAAACAGAAATTTGCTATATGTTGTGGGTAGGTCAGATAGTGAAAACAGCACTATATTTAAATATTTTTTCTGACATCATCTTAACTGGAAACGAATACGATTTATAATCAATAATAAACTAGGTAGCGGCTCAATAATGCATAGGTACAATATTAAAATTGATATGACCTTTTAGGTATTTCCTAAAAATTGATCTTATTTTTGTAACTATTCTTTTGGACTATGAAGCCAATCAAAAAGGTGAGATATAAGATTAAATAAAACAATTGCACTTTCATGAATAAGTACAGAGAATTAATTATCTTAACGCTGCCAGCGTTCCTGTGCCTATGATTGAAAAAGATTCTGCGGTATGGGTACAAACAAAATTATGGGTTTTTTTTTAATGATTTGAATTTTGAAGAAAAAAAGTGGTTGTATGCAGTGATGCTTTTGGAGAATCCATTTTTTAAGATTCTCAGATTGTTTTCATAACTATAGTGTGGGAATAGTTTTTGAAACAGTTGAACTTGGTTAACTCGAACTGTTCTAACTCGCAGTTGTCGACTCCTCAAACTTTTTCTCGGTCCCTAGAAATTCCTGTCATTGTATTGTTCTTGCTGAACTCGAATTCTTGGATAACTGTAACTTTTTGTCCGGTCGCTTCAACTTCGAGTTGATCAAATCCGGATGTATTATAATATTAGATGCGTAGCACATTATTATACAAAGCGAAAAAAAACGGGATTAGAATATTTTCAAATTTGTTACTATAAGTCCGCGCATTACGCTCTCCCAACTATATTACTATCGGTGAACATTTAATACTGAAGAGCGGATAAGTGATGCACCTATATAGATGCATTTGAAGGCGAAAGGATCGTATTGAATTCGGAGTAATCACACCGATCGTTTAATCGTACCGAAAACACCCGATGTAGAGATTTATTTTGGATTGTAGAACTGATATCGTATAATATAATATTATGGGAATTGAACAGTATAGTTTCGAGTCAAACTGCAACCCTTAATTATTACGCTCATTTACCATTTGTACTCACAACGCGGGGCAGGTCAGTATAAAAGGATTTGCTGTTCTAACACCCTGTATACTGGCACACACTCGAGTTTATTATGATAACAATTTATTTAGGTGTTTGGCTCGTTGCGTGTATGTTTAATAATATTAATTGCACAAGCGAACCTATAGGCCTGCATTTACCTACCTATAAAACACACCGCTTTCTCTGTTGTTACGTTATACAATAGTTATAATAATAAAGATAATAAATACGTACACAATATGTACGCGTCGTGTATATTATATTCTATATCGTACAAACACGCGCAAAAACGTTCGGTCCCGCAATTGGATCCTACACGGGTATAGGTACCTTACGTAAATATAATCCATGGTTACCTGTGTAGTATACACGTAGACGCATACATGTCTGAGCACCGTGGCATAAATATATGTTATATTATTATATTTACGGTTAATTTGAAACGACCGCCGTGCGCTGCAGACGTCTCCGATTTCATAAAATATGTAATATTATTATTTTAACTCGCTCGTCTATACGCCACCCCCGATCCGCCCAATACGATATATTATATTATTGTATTTTATTTTTCACCCTCTCGTTTTCATTCGGGTAAGATAGTATTATGTGTTACACAGATTGGAGTAGACTGCACGTCACGTCTCCGGAATGATTTCTCTCGTTTCGTACTTGTATTATACACCTGCAGTCCATACGCCATACGGTCTCAAGTAGGTATATAATATAATCCATCTATATATTGATAAAATGTGATATTTATGTGTATGTGTCATGTGTGTGTGTGTGTGTGTGTGTGTGTGTGTGTTCAAAAGCAACACACAGCCGTGTATGTCGTACTCGGTATATAGTTCTGAAATTTGGTAACTACACATGGGCAATAGGATATGCAAGGTTTGGTTAGTAATCGAAGCAATTTTTTTTTAGTTTTGCATTTTAAGGCTGGGCTCACCCAGGCATTTTTTACCCGACGATAAACGAATATTTGTTTGTTTGATGTGTATATATAGGCGATTGTCATTTGTTACAGAAAAGAAAATAGTTAATTACTACAGTTATATAAGATGTCATTATTTAGACCTGTATTTTATGTTTGGTCAAAAACTCAAAACCAATACCAAGTATGATTGTGTTAAAAATATGTGTAGGTACCTATAGTTTACATTTATAACCGAATTTATGTGTATAAATCCAATGGCATTAATTAATTTTTTCTCTTGGGGCAACGCCGTACAGGATAATTATAATAAAATATGTAAATACCTACTACATAAAATCAAAGTCCTTATATATCACTCAACATGCGAATTCACAGCTTTCAACGGCTTTCCTTAAAATGTTCGTCGCAATAAATTCAACAAGGTCCTCGTATAGTGTCGTATTGACTACTTTTTATAACTTAATTTTTACTTTTTAACACAAAAATATTGAATAATATTATAGTTGACTCACTAACAACTGTCATTTTTTCAATACTGCTACCATTGCAGGTTACAGAAAATTAAATAGCCATTAAGATTGAATATCATTTTAGACCCATATTTTATAAAAACCAACCAATAATGACTGTGTTAAAAGTCGGTGGACTGAACAGTTAACGGAGTAAAAAGAATAAATCCTCATGGGCATTTAATTTGTCCCTTGCGACGCCATGCAGGATCAGCTAGTATATTATATACCTTAGGATTGATGGTTTTTTTCGGTATACCAATATTCTAATACCATAATACCGGTATCCAAATTCAATACCGTCAACCCTAATATCTACCTATTCAATACCGTGTTTAATGTTTGTGTAGTGTGACATACGGCAAGTTACTTTTATCAGTAACTGATCGGTCGTCTGGTCGAATAATAATAATAATAATAATATTTACGGTGCAAGTTTCGCTGCCTATCACGACACAAGTACCTACGTTGTTGTAAAATAAATGTCCAAAAAAGGGTTTTACATATTACACAATGCTCGTTGCGAAGGAGCTGAGAAGACAATTTATAACCTGCTGCCAAACACGCAGCTGAAACATGTCTGAAAAACACTCGCGGTCCATGTATTAATTTATCATCTCCAAGGGCCATATGATTCCGGACCTACCCGAAATCACGATTAAACGTTAACAATAACTATAACTCGTATTATTTGATAGTATCTGAACTCTGCAGGAGATTGAAATTTGTAGATTGTAAAGCGTGTATATTAATTTATTATTTATATAGGTACAAGAAAAGGTTGATTTACTGAGCATGCGTTCACCCCAGTTTTATTCTTTATAATAACAATTGAATACAATTCTGATTTTAGGAATTTCTAAGTAGGTACACTTAAAGACTAAACATGTATAGACATATAGTATAACGTACGATTAAAAATATTTTGTAAATTCATTCAAGTAGAGTGTCCCGTGGCGATACGAACTTATTATTATTATTATTATTATTATAATGAAAACTACTCCCATTTTTACAGTTAATTATTATTCAGATGATTTTTTCAAAATGTTGAAATATTCAAATCTAGTTTCTGAGTTATTGAACTTAATCAACTGGGGTATAAAGTCATTGTATACAATATGAGTTTTTCATAAGATATATAATAGATTTGTAATATTTTGCGAATAGTATATCTACTTATTATTATGCTGAATATGATCTCGAGAATATCAGGAAAATCAGAGTTTTGATTAATTTAGTATTTATGGATAATCGGGTGATGCTTTATTGCTTTCTGAATTCTTTTATAGTTTAAACGTAGGTATAGTTTCCATCTTTGGCGAATCCAGATGTGGGGTTTAGACTTTAGGTGATTGTAACTTTCTCCTCGAAAATTATTAAACAGTATCAATATTTGCATGATTAAATCATCTTCAGATAAAAATTGTCAACAATTAATTTTCAATCCCCCTCCTTCAAGAGATAGACTTTGGATACGCCACTGGTTTCAGTATCGAATTCATCACAGTATCTGCGGACACTCACGTAATATGCGCTATTATGGTGGAACTTATGCCCGAAAGCATATTCATTATATGACCCTATACATAATATTATCATGGGTACCTACACTTACTATATAGGTATTAGGTAAATATCTATACATTATTATCTTGAATGTGAATAGAATGTGTTAAATGTAAAAATGTATAATATTATAGGATTCTCAGGCATATTATCATTGCGAAGCTCGAACGTAAGGATAATCATATATCGTCTTAAATCAGATATATAGGTAAGTATTACGACATCTCGTATACATGGTAGCAGGTTAGGTTAGGTTAGCAGGTACACGATGTAGGTATATTTGTATATAATGTTATGCTTATTAAAGTTTGTTTTTTTTCCATCTCGCAAAACCACACTTCTGAATAGTAATGATAACACGACAAATTATATACATACAAACCACGTTAATTCAAATAATAATATATTACATGTACCTAAGTACCTTCGATACACGCATGTATCGCATACGTACCTACCAATATGATAATAATGATTATTATTATTGTCAACCACGACGTGAACATGTTATATAATATATTATCAAACACATTACTATAATATTTATCATCATCAACGTCACGAATCGAAAAACCAGTGGATACGCTTATTAAGCTGCAGGTTAGGTACTTGTTCAGTGTACGGACAAAATTGCATTTCTTTCAGAAGCCATTATAATAAATAATTTATATTGATGAAATAATTATATTCTCTTAAGTGTGACGTGTATAATATTCTTTTGCTGTTTATTATAAAATTATTTGTGCATCTTATTCAGTCGACGACTATCATGCCGAGTGACCCATTCGACGCAAGACAGTCATTACTATATATAGTACTTTTTTGATCACAACATGCATTTTTAAATTCCTTCCTCCAGAACGAGATGCTTTTTGGAGTATTATTTCGATACTTGCCTGACATTTGATTTGTTTATAGATCGAAATACTCCGAATGGTATTCTGCTTAGGAATATGAAATTAAAAATGCAGTGTGATGTCCCACAAGTAAAAAAATTAAAAAATCGTAACGATAAAAAATATCATTTTTGGTCAAAACTGTTGTTTTGTAACAACTTGAAGTCATGTAAAATAAATTTTTCAAAAACGTCAGCTCTTTCTGAAATAATGACTGTCTGACGTGTTTGATGCGGATCACCTAGCTGCAGGTATATATAGAGTATAGACATAGTGGTCTGAAAGTCGTGGGTATAAAATTACCCCCTTTAGATTCATAGAAGTCTAGTCTTATTCTACGGCTGCAGTAAATATCACGATGTTGCTCTCTGCAGGACTCAGCAGTGGAGAAGATGACTTGGATCGATGATTTTCCGGTCGCATCGCATGTACCATCCAGGACACTAGAAAAACGACGATGACCGGATATAAGTATAGTATACACTATACGTATATAATAACTTTTCGTTTAATTTCTATTTTTCCTCACACTCTTCTCCTGGGGGGGGGGGGGCATGATCGGAAGACAATACTCATAATCTCAAGTACTTGCTCATGTATACACCCGTGCATCATAAACATAATATTCCTACCTAATATATTATAAAAAAAATAATAATGATATTGTGAGTTTGCGTAAGGGTGGCGGGGAACGCGACGGAAAACGACCAATGTTTGTCCAATGTCCGTATTATATTATATACACGTTACGTAGGTATTATATATAAATATATATATACATATATACATATATATACCTGTGTTATGTATATACGCACACGTTATATATAATTATTATTATTATGCGCGTCATGACACGTCCCATCGCGCGCATTAGCCGGACATAAATTACGTTACCGGCCGCGTTCATTGGAAACGATAATTATCAGTTCAGCCCCACACCGAACAGTATATATATATACTATATATTATGATATAGGTACACGTAAGATATTTAATTTTATTATTAAAATTACGTCGGTTTATTAAGACTTAAAGAACGACGGGGCCCCCTGTACCTACATATACACATATACCTATACATATATATGTATATTGTATATGATATACGTGAGCGCGCGTGTTTGTATATTATGTATATATAATATAATATTGACCGGACCGATATTATGTTATAATGACCGGTTCTCCGGTGTACACCACGCCGCCTTACGCTCTATACTGCAGATATATATATATATAATATATAATATTAATATATATATTTATATTATGGGTACAAGTATATGATGGCTGCAGAGTATTCCACGCGTACAATATAGGTGTACGCATTTATATATTTTATATTTTTATGTGTGCGGTGTGCATAATAATATGTACGACGCGAATGGTTATTATATTGTATTATATACGACGAGCGCTGCCATTTTCCCGCAGAGACTTAAACGACGACGGCGATATCCTCTCCCCCGGAGGACCCCGTTACGCACCTATAGCTGGTGTGTCGGAAACGCGTAAAATCCAAACGTCTGGTCGGAACCTAAGTGCGAAAACCTCATAATAATAATAATCCGTATGGGTACCTAGTACCCACATACACTATTTATAGCTATATGTATATGACGTAACTTGGTCGAGCTAAATAATAATAATATATTGTCAGTGGCGTATGTGATAGACATGGTATATACCTACATAACATATATAGGTATTTACCGCGGGTCGAGCTGCGGAAGCCCGAGAGTGTTTATGTAAGTATACCTACATATATTATAGGTACACATTTATTTTCCAATTACTCACCTGCCTAGGTATATCATTTTTAGGGCTGTGAATTTGTAGGAAAGTACATTTTTCTTCGGTGATTGTGAAACGTAGCTTTGTAAGTACATAATTTGAAATATGTAACTACGAACCTATTTATTCAACTTTTATTTTGCATTTTTTAACATTTTTAAACGTTTATGTCATTTTTGTGCATTTTGAGGTCATATTTTTCTTTTTTAGTTCATTTTCCAGTAATTTTAATCGAATTCCAATAATTGATGGAAAAAATTAACGTTCTTACGATGTGCAATATTACACTTAATACCTGAACTGAAAACGAATATCGGCAGCAGTGGAATGGGAGACATTTTTTGTTTACAAGTCATATAGGTACTATTACTATATTTTATTATGTGGACACAAGACATGAGAAGTGCAACACTAGTGGCATAATTAACTTCCAATAAAATACAACTCATTACAGGGGAGAAGCAATGGCAACACCAGTTCCTCTCCCGGTTCTCGATAACAAGAAAAAAATAAAATTGAAAAAAGGATGTCTAATACAAGGTTTCTATAGCTGGTAATCAACGGTTAAAATAACAAAATAACTTAATTTGAAATTACAATTTACATTTATATCATCAAACTTTGTTTTTAATAAAAAAGAAGTATTCATACCAAAATTTCAAATACTACTAACGTCTCCCAAAATATCCCTTATCACAGCCAGTCTACAGGATCAATCTCCCACCCCTCTTGCGGGTGCCCTAGATATAACTATTATGTATACATACGTACTCGCGTATTACCTACGATGACCTTCCTATATAATACATCCGAATGTCCGAGATTTAATAAACGAAATACAATAATAATAAAATAATATGGTGAAACATCGCCATCACTTAGAGGTTTTTGATGAGCATTATATTATACATACATTGTCGCGTGGCTAAAATATTCGTTTTCGGTCGCATATAATATAGGTACACTAGTCATGTGAACGCTCTGCTGAACAGCTAGGTACGGTTGTGATTAATAGAGAGATTAATTTATTTAAAACCTTGATGAGCAGAGCTATTATATGCATCAACTTCATGTTTTTTAATTTTTTTACAGTTATATCCATTTTTTAATTTTATGATAATTTGACAATTTTATTATTATAGAAGCGATGATTAAAATAGTATTTGTGAATACTTATTTAAAAAAAAAAAAAAAGGAACCTCGACAATACCTGCAGCGGGAGGGGGCGGCGATCCACGCACGTTTCGATCCCCTCCTCGAATACCTAAATCGCCAGCACACCACGACTGACGACGACGTGCAACAGAATATTATTATATACCGCTGCTTCTGAGATTTACGGGACGCGATAAAAAGCGAAATATTATATTTTAATAATAATAATATTATTATTACTACTATCGCCGTGCGTTGTGTACCCGCTGTTGATGTAGACGGTGATATTTGCGTGGCAGAGAGTGAACAAAAAAAATAAATAAATATATAAAACCTATAGTTTTATCGCGGCGGCGACTCGATGACGATCCGTGCAGATGTTGCAGCTTAATGAGCTATTACGAGTCCATTAGGGTGCGCGATCGACGGGCTATAATAATACGCTCCACCAACGCGAAATCGTTTTCGCCTTCGTAATTTTTTTTACAGGTTTCTGTTATCGCACTACGACGAATTTAAATTATTATTATTATGTATCTCGCTGGTTCCAGTACTAAAATATATCGCCAACAATAAACAATAAAAAATAATATTATGTATAATATCACATTATTATTACATAAACATTGTGATGCGTCGTGTGGGACCGTTGAGCGGCAAACACCGGTTCCGGTATGTATGTACCTACGTAAGAATCTGCCAAGCTCTTAGATATATAAGGCGATTTCACGTGGTTGAGTTTCGGTTTTGTAATAATCGCAACGATTGAAGATAATATATCACAGAATAATGTTATACCAAATATTACCATAGTTACCAGAGTTTTCCAGGGTCACGTGAAATTTTGATTTGTTTTATTTTTGAGATATATTATAACTGTTACACTGTCAATGAGTCAATCTATATGTGTCAACCACAGATATATAAACATATAACATATATATGTTTATATATCTGTGATCTCAACTCACACAATATATAGTTAACCTGCGACCATTCACACGTGTGCAGGATATCAACGGGCAGTATTCTACAATGAAACTAGTCCGAAAGATCCACGATCAACCCTTGGACATTATTTTTTCTTCGGTTAAAATGTATAAGTACAATTTAATTTAAAAAATTGGAAATTTTCAGTTTTTGATCAAATGTTTCTTTTTTCGGATATGCTATACACAGAAATTTGTTGTCTTTGTCTGACAGTTGAGTAACGTACAGCAAATTTAAGCTCAGAATATCTGCACGTTTTGCTTCTTCAGTTTAAAAACTAGAGGTGAATCTACTCAGTATGAAATTTTATGGTACATAAGAACATTATCTTTTCTTAGGATAGTTCAATTTTTAAACTTCTTTAATTTAAAAATTTGACTGAATTGATGTATTACGAAATTTGATGGTATATAGGAACATTGAACCTGTGTTTGTACGTGGGTTTTTTCACGATAGTATTCAATTTTTTGGCAAGTATTTAGTAATGTAGCTTAAATTAAACATACTCATAATACTCACTTAGAAACCGAATTATCGTAAAAAAACCCACGTACAAACACAGATAATCTTCTTACCGTCGATAACTTCAGGATAGGTCGATTTAGGTACTCTAATTTTTTAACTAACGAAGCTAAACGTGATCTGCTAAGCTTACATTTGGTACGGAACGCACTTGTAAGACTGCGAGACCTTATAATTATGTTTGTGAAGCGTCATCTTAAGATGTTACCCGTGGTCGATTAAAGGTCCTCCTGCACTTGCACAAATTATTGAGTATATAATATATATGTTTTAAATATTTGTCTATTTAAAAAACGTTAGATATTTGTATTCGGTTCGACCGAAAGTGAAAAATGTTGAAATAATATTCTTTCATCAGTTTACGCGTTACTACTATACAGATGAATAATAAACAATGATCGTGCACGGGACCCCTCTCGTCGAAAAGCGGTCGGAAATCTAGAACATTTTTATTTTGTTTTCGACATTATTTTTTATCTTTTTAATATTATAGTGTATCCTTAATTCGTTTTTTATAGCAACTTTCTTTTTACAGCATGATGTTTTGAACCTCGGGAAATCCTTCATAATATACACCTTTGAATGTGTTCGCAATGATAACACAGAATATATAATATTTACATACATAATATATTTATACTCTGTGATGATATTATGTTAAATTTCTAAACTATAAGAAATTGAATTTTGGTCTTGTGTGGACGCCAAACGTGGTAAAAATAAGTACGGTGAACAAAAGCAGAGAAAAAATTGCATTTTATTTTATACTTAATATAATTTAAATAATAATATATAGTCTTTTTCGATCAAAACCATTGTGATTAGAAAAAAATTACGAATATATATTAACATTTTTACATAATACTTAATATCATATTTACATTGTTGATCACAAAAACCAATATCGTATGATACACTTGATGCGCCCACACACTTAGGTGGCAATCGCACGCCATCGCGATGCCCACACGTTGCGGACAAACGCGCTTATATACCTATGGCGTTAAATCGTAGAGACTTTATATCATAAAAATTCAGTCGAGTAGTACCTAAAATGTGAATACTAGAAATGATAATAATATTATCATAGATATTATATTATTGTAAACTAATATGGTAAAAACTCCGATTATGTCCGTAACACAATACTAAACGAGTATTTGTGTTTATTATAACCACACTGTCGCCGGTACTATATATATAATAGGTATGTCATGTTATATTATGATATAAAAATAACATTATTTTTATGTTTATTGAATTTTTGTCTGGTCGTTTAATGTATCTACATACGATAAAATCGTATCGGTGAACTTATAATATTATATATTTAAAACAACCCATATTAATATAAGTAGGTACATAAATACTCCACGACAGCTTCATGTAAATATACGACAAGTGGCGCCTATTTATGTTGTATAAATGTTAATATAATATAACAATACATATTATTATAATGAAAAAATGGTAATTAGTGGTGAATAATATTTCGTTCAAACAGTAATAATAATAACTATATCACTCAGTTGACTTTTGATTCCTATTATAAGGTATTTTTTATTAGACAATTCGTTTACTTTTTGAATGTTGTATGTTTTGTTTTACAAAGTGCACTGTCTGCAAATTGAATTACAATGATTGAGAATCACTAAAACAAAACACAATGTTATATTATTATGCTCGTGGTTTTAATAATAATTCATCTCGACGAGATGTGATCATAATATTATAATAGGGATTTTAATCTGCAGAATCGCAGCTGATGCAATAAGTAAAATACACAATGTCAACCAATATGCATATGTAGAAAAAACGAATAAAAAAAACCCTACAAACGAATCTTAAATTCAATTAACGAACTGCATTTAAGGGACACTTACATCATTTTGAATTGCGTTTTATGTGAAACTACAAATAAGTTTTATACTTTTTACTCGTTTATACATCTCTGTACGTACAAACGATTTATGCTTTATAAAATGATAAAATATAATGAAATAATGAAAAATAGTTATTATTTATGTACTAAAGATTATTAAATTACCGCAGGTAAACTTACTGTACCATGCAGTTTGTATAGCCAGGCTCTACAGTCTCTTCAAAACAAATTGCAAACAAAAAGAAAACGATAAAACAGTAAAATTGACGTGTATACAGAAAAGAATATTGAAACAAAAATAATATTAACTAACGAATTGTATGAAACCGAACTACATCCGTGAGAACTCGCTGATACTCACTATATAGCAACAATCGTGTATAGATGCAATATGGATTGATATAAATATTATATAATATCATTGAGACAGCCAAGGATTTCGACCGAGTAGTTCAATCGTGTTGAATAATGTAAATATTTAAATATTATATTAAAATCTAATGGAAACAATCAAAAAACAAATTATACTTGTTGCCCGAAGTGGCAGATTGTGCTTTCCAACCAGTATATTATTATTATTATGAATTGTGAATTGTGATGCATGTTAATATCCAATATGATTCATTCTTCAATCGACATTGTAATCTAACCTACATTATATTTATATATCTATGTAGGTACAGTATATTATGCAGATAATTAATTTGAAGGTCAGTAGCAATAATTACAATGTAGTGCGAATATTTGAGAGCATTTTTTTTTAAATATCATATAACGTCCATCCATATGCGTTTCGTTTGATTGAAATCTATTTGCTTTTAAAACCTATATGTACACAGAGCATATTATTAAACAAAATAACAATCGATTAATCCGTTTTTACTACAGTTATATAAGTAGATCTGTAACATAGAAACGTGATTTTATCTTAAAAGTTATTTTTTTTCAAATTAACAGGAAAAAAACTATAGCTAGGTAAGGAAGTGGTAATTACAATAATTGATGCTGTAACTAAATAGCGAAATTAGAAAATTAACTAACTAAAAAAAAAGTTACAGAGTTAAAGTTAAACAATAATTAACTTTTTAAAGTACACCAGTTGTTAATGCACACCACTGTATACGACCACTGTATATGACTACTGAATTATATGACGCATTACCAGCTATATCGGTCGAAACGACGAAACCTATTTGGATCGCAGCATCAATCGATTTGTTATTCGAAGCGTCGGACGCATTTGAGAGTTTTAATTTTACTGTAGTAAATACATCAGCCGCAGGTAAACGTCAATTTATATTTTGTCGGACGGAACATCATCGGAACTAAAAACGCAAATCGAACGCCCAGAATTCCAAAAATGTATTGATAACATAATAATAACATAATATTATTGTCTGACTCGACGATCTGATCTTCGAACGAAACGAATATTAATATAATAATTATATTTACGTGCGGATATATATATATATATATATATGTTTACCCGAGTATATAATAACATAATGAGTTTATTATTAATTATTTTAAGTATATAATACGATACGATACATAGAAGCACCTTGAAATCGAACCAAATCGTGACCGGCCACTAAAATTCACACACATTTTTGAAAACGTTTGTCGGGTTATGAGTTTTTTTTTTAAGTTCAAACCGGTATGTGTATAATACGATAATATTAATATAATGATAATAATATCGTGTAAAACCCACCACTGACACCGTATTGAATACACAGTACACACACATTTGCACGTAAAACTTCGCTGCCGTCGTCGCATGAGCTCTCACGTAATAATATTAATATAATAAATAATAATATTTAATAATATTTAGATCGCGGCCAATAAATTGACGTACATTTCCCAGACCCACTAACTTTAAATTTTTCGAATTTTTTACGTCAATGTTCAGCACTTAATTTCCTTGAATTTTCATGACAGTTTCCGAAATTTTAACGGTACCGGTTTACGCGGAAAATAAAATTCCATGGGTAAGGCGGGGAAAAAATTTGGAAAATTTGAAATAGTTGGTGCTGAGCTTGGTAATGTACGACGCACAGTGGCCCAAGTTTAAATATAAACATAATAATAATATTTTAAATTCGTGAACGCTCCATCATAAGAAATAATAATATACTATACGTCTATACCTAATAACATTGAGTATATTTTATTATGTGTTATATACAATATATACTAAATTATAGTTTGTCAAGTTTACCGTGACATCAATTTCTTTCAATTTCAACTCTATCTTCGAATTTTCGAACGGGCGCGATGTGAAAACTTTAAATTAGCCAAGTCGACACAGGGATATATTATGGAAAAAAAATGGTGGGTAAAGGGAGATTGAAAATACGAATAAACTGAAAAAAAGTTCGACGGTTTCAACAAATGTTTTAATCACTATATGATGGAACAGTTTAAATATAATAGTAATGATAATGGTAAATATTGGTAGATGTCGAATATTTAAATTATATTAAGCATAAAATAAAATGCAGTTTTTTCTCGGCTTTTGTTCAACGGACTTATTTCTACCACGTTTGCCGTCCACACAAGACCAAAATTCAGTTTCTTATAGTTTAACAATTTAACATAATATCATCACACAGAGTATAAATATATGTATGTATATATTTCATATATTCTGTGTTATCATTGCGAACACATTCAAAGGTGTTTATTATAAAGGATTTTCCGAGAATCAAACCAGCATACTGTAAAAAGAAAATTTTTATAAAAACACGACTTAAAGATACACTATAGACTACAATATTACAAAGATAAAATATAATGTATAATCTATATTTATTAATAATAATGATTAAAAAGGTAAAAAAAAAACTGTAACGCTATCATAGTGACATGGTAAATGCGAGTCGTAAATAAAACGACCTATCTATAAAGGTGTTATAATAGGCATATAAATCTATTTGCGTGTAACGAAATCTTCGTTTGTCAAACTATCGCAGCTGCAATGCACCCGTTACTACATTTGTCTGGTGCATCATTTTTTAAAACATAATATTATATAATCAATAGTATGATATAGGTTATATCAAGTATTCTAATTAATTGTTTATAAAATACACAAAATATAAAAATATCTTTAAGATGATCTAAAAGTCGAAAAAGAAAAAAAACATTTTAATTTTTAAATTCTTTGATGTACCTACATAAACATTAGAAATCGATGTTTTTAATGCAATATTTGCATCTGCGCTCTATAGATACTTCTTCTGTAAAATATCCTAAACGACCGACGTATTTATCGTTTAACATTATTTTTTTTCCACACCAGTAAATACATCTATGTAATATTATAATAATATATAGGTATAGCATAATACTCACATTTTTATGTACATTTACATCTGGTTTTTATTATTATTTTTTTTTTTTACATATTTAATTTGAATTGGAAACAGCAATCGATCCAACAAGATACCGACCATAATATTGACACGAAATACCGGTTTAAACGCGAAGTGAAAAAAAAACAGCCGTATCGAAGATATAGACTTATATAATTTCAATCAGTATCGTGAAATATCACCGAAGATATAACATAGAAATCGGAAACATATATATACCTATTGGCTATTCCACATATAATATAAGGCGCGTTTGTGATTTTTATAGTAACTTTAACTCTGAAAAATTAAATTTCCCAAAATCCAGTCCGAAACGCGTATTTAAACTCATGTGCCCAACTCACAATCCAAAACGTTTGCTCACGTCGGGCTCGTTCTGTATATTATACATAAATGTAAACCGTGTCAAAACTATTAAAACTCTACAAGTATGATTGGTCAGCCACAGAGCTGTGAACTGAATGCACTTCAAAGGTGTTGAATATGCATGCATCATTTATGTACTAAAAACAGACAAAGTATGCTGATTTAATCATTGTGCACTTTTTTATTTATCTATAAAAAATTGTATTATGACACAATAACGACGGTTTAGATCTAAGACCGTCGCGTACTCTCACGGGTCACTAAATTACAGTCAAAATAAAGAATATTTTTCAATCGATCGAAAATCGAGAAAGTTCAAATAAAATAAAATGTATTATAAAAATGAGAAAAAAAATCATTAACACAAAGAATTGATGAAATCATGGATTTTTTTATTTATATTCATATGCTCTTTATATACCGTTGATTTTAAGAACTATGATATACTATAATATTATTTATGATTAATGCCTAAACTGTTAAATACCCAAAATAATATTTTTTTATTTACCTAACTTATAAATAACACAAGAGAGGCTTTGACAAAATCCATTTTCTTGTATAATAAAAACATGCGAATGTATTAAACACACATCCCTGCAGGCTTACATAATATGTAATGTTGTCATTACCACGCACAGATAATATAAGATATATAACACTTAGTATACTGAATAACTTTGTGATTTATTCGTCGAATAACACTCATTTCGACATTAAAATACCAAAAGTCCAAAAATTACATATATTTTTTTTAATATGACTAAAAAAATGGTGGTATGCGTTCGTCGAAATGAAACCGGGTAAACGACACAGTTGGCTCGAACCGGAAACTAATATTTCGCACGACAGAGCGCGCCCTGGTGGCTCGCCGCCGAGAGGGTGAAACGTCGATGGTGATTCGTTCGTTGGGGCGGCGCTGGGGGATGGCAATTTCGCCCTTCGTCCGTGACGGGCGGAGGACGCGCGTGACGGTTGTGTTGCTTACGACTCGCGCCGTCGCTGAAAACGATTTACCGCCATCGTGAAAATGAGTGTAACACAACGAATATTCTAATAATATCACTGTTATTGAAGTGGGTGCGATGTGATTTTTTGAGATTTTCTTTTTCTTTTCAACAGTGACACACACGCACGGTCATATCTGAGCCGTAACTTGAATTTTTTCTCTAAATTGTCATTCTCTATTTACACAGGCATTTACCTATATATTATACACGAGTAGTGAGTACATGACTATTGTACGGGTGTAGGTGTTGTTGTACCTATATTTGAAAACAACACTTATAATAGTAGGCTGCATAAATGCCATCACTAAATTATGATGAATCAATATCGTAGAGAGCAATGGTCGCTTAAACACGATTTATATAGTGGCCCACCAAATTAGTCTGCTAAATTCAGGTGGATCATTAAATCAATTATCATATTTTATATGCGCAACTCGACATAATGAACAGGTATCTTCGCATCATAATTTGTGATTATTACTTATTATAGAGATTCAATTTTGATGGACCTAATTTAACAAGCTAGAAAGCTTTAAAAATAACGAAAATTCACTAAAAACCAAAAAAAATATGAACTTTTAAATGAATAGAAAATGAATAGAAAAACCTAACCTAACCTAGACATTCAAGTATTAAGTTTAATTTACAATAAAGAAAAGAAAAGAAAATTACTACAAATAAATTAGAAAGTAAAATAGAAAGAAAAAATGTATTTAGGTATATAACAAAAACTCACAGATCTCATAAATCTAACAATTTATTGAAAAAATTCCCCGCATTGTATAAAACTACAAAAATGTCCTATAATATATGTAAAAATTTTAAAAACCAACAAACTATTCAATGTACATAATTATTACTAAAAATCTCTTAAAATGCAAAATAATGCAAATAAAATGAGTATAATATTCTGAATCACTATGAAACGAACTTTTTGTTAAGATAACATTTCATAGGATCAAATAAAGAAAGAAAATGTAAAAGTCATCAATATCCTATTTTTACTGATTAATAACGCGGTATGTACCTCATAATATCAATAAATTGATTACGCGTGACCGACGAGGCATATTACCTATATTATACAATATTATTCATTTATTATTATTATTATTATTATTATTATTATTATTATTATTATTATTATTATTATTATCATCATCATCGTCGTCGTTGTCTACAGACTACATATTTTACCCATATCGTACCGGCCGGTTGGCTTCAGCTTAGGTTAGGTTAGGTTAGGCGTCGTGGCGACATTATTATAATAATATTATAGGAACGCAAAACCCGTGTGACTGCAGCTGAGATAATCTTTACCCTACTGACACGAAAACGGGATACTTCCCGAGACGAGGCGTATCTCCGCGGCTGTCGTCGTCGTCCTCGCAAGTTGTAATATATTATTACTGTGTTGTTCGTGTGTACCTGCCTACCTATCTATATAGGTACTCGCTTAGTGCATAATATTATAGTGTGCAGCAATGCACTTACGGACATTATAATAATAATATGATTAATTTTATACGATTCGAAAAGAAAACGGTTTGTGTGCGTACGACTCGGGCTGTATTTGTGTATAATATAATAATGTTCGTACCTACCCATGTCCTATATATTATTATATCTGCATCTGATAGGTACATTGAAAGTCGTGTACCGCGAACCCGCTAACAAAATAAATCCATTACCAGACTTGATTATGGTACCTATATAATGTTTTAAGTATTGTTATTATTTGTTTTGTTCTCATCTGTGTAAAATAATGTATTGATAATATTATACTGAAATTGGGTGGAAATGTTTTTTGAAATATTTAAATGATATGATTTGATACCTACCTATACTGTTTATTTTATTTGTTTATTTATAATTTACGGGCTAAACCCTTTTATACACGGATAGAAGGTTTGTATTTACATTTATGACACATACGCTATAGGTGAACAACGACGTCAATTGTTGGGAAATAGAAAAGAAAACAGAAAAATATAAGTATACACAAAAAATCAAAAATATACATCAACATTAGACATCAAGAGCGTGTGAAATTTGAATTAGACATTATTCGTCCTAGTGGCTCGTTGGAAATGTGGTGGCATGCGGGGCGAAAAAAGGAGCGATGGCCGATGGATCGGGTTGAACGCTGAGGTACCTAAAAATAAATTAAAGATAAGATTGCAGAAGATTCTACTTTGCCATTTAATAAACCTTCAATGAACCCGTAGTATGCCATAGTTCAGCTTAATAAGATAGGCCAAATACATTTACTACCGGAGGATAGTCATGTGTATGACAGGTAATTTGTAATATGTAACTTGCAAAACGCAAAAACCTATTTTGGACTCACTCCAGCTGATTTGAGTCGTTAGCTGAATGTGGAAATATTATAATATATTATGGACTGCACCTCTGACGATTTTGCAGGGCTGCGATGGATTCCGCACTCGGCCCACTCCAGATTTTCCGAACGGTATTTTCGCAATCATTTTTTCGCTAATCCCTGCTACTACGTAAAATAAAATCCTTTCATTCGACAACTTCGACCAAAATTCAAAAGCTTGCCTAAGTCTTTTTGGGGATCTAATATCTATATTCTACATTGAAGGGTTTTAACACTTTTAACATTTCATGAAATTTATGAAATATTAGAATACTTCATTGATGTTAAGAATAGAAATAAATTTTTAAAAAAAATAATAATAAAATGGGTAAGTAGGTAATCGCATCATCGTAACAGTAAATTGTATAGATGTACCTCAACATTAATTAAATCAATGTGATAGACGTGTGAAATTTGAATTCAATGATAAATCACTGAATATAGATATACGACAAACGATTTTGAGCGGAAACTGTCTTTAGGTCGGCCGATATTGCAGCCAAGTGCATTTTATGATATACCTATTAATATGTTTACAATTATAAGTACACAATATGCTAGGTTAAATTAAAATATGTTTTAAAAAATATTATACAACCTAATTAGGTATATAATAAATTGTTGATTTTTAAAAAAACTTTATAAAATAGATGATGTCAGTATGCTTGTGGAAAAAAATAATATTATTATGTTTACGTTCGACAAACGAAAATTAGTGATTTTCTCGATATGAATCAATCCGCGATCAGAACGATACGTAAGCTCCTACATTATATCTCCGCCAACCAGATGGGTTGAGTTTCGGTAGACAGAAAACAAAAAACAAAAAATCAGAGCAGAAAGTAGTTTTAAAATATTATTTTTTCATGAAATAATAATGTATTCTGACTTGGCGAGGCTCGGTTGTACGCTCAATCTGCAGCAACGCTCTGAGCGCACGTACCGACTATCGTTGCTATCACTCGGATGGGTGACCGCCCGTGTTTTTAGCGACACATACAAACGTGTTCCAACCAACTGCCCTCCCCCACGCAGTACCAGGCTAATGACCTTATAGTAGTTGAATCCTCAATACAAATAAAAAATAATTATAATAATAATATACTATCGTAATAATATTTCAACGTAATATTTATTATCTTTTTTTCGGAACATTTGGTTCAAGCCAATGTTTAAATCAAATTTAAAAAAAAACGGTTGTTCGTGTCAAGAAGTTTATCTTTTAAAATATCAATATATTTTTTTTTAATAGTTATAAATTTATAATTAATTGGAAACGTAATAATAGATTTTTTGTAAATATTCTTTTTCCGAGTTTTCAGACATAAGTAAATTTTTTAGTAAGCAGTATATTATATTAGGTATCTATATCATTTTCATAATTGTTTTCATGCAATTAGTCTGACCTTATGTATAGTATTCATTTTTCATTTTTCTACGGTCACATCCTGCAATATATGCGATTATTATTATCCGACAGAAAAACCATCGATTTTTATGTTTCCTGTTTCGCTCCGCAGACGCCGTTGGTCGTTCATATTATTTTCAATTTATCGGACTTCATTTTCGCCTCCGGTCGCCCCGTGGTCTGCGCAGTACTCTCAATAATATTATTATATAGGTGCCTATTATTAAAATGACGTGCTACAGCAGAGTCCTCTCGGCAGGGCGACTCCAGTACAGGTAAATATAATATTATAATGATATTTTTATATAATAATATTGCGGAGAGAATTATTATAGGTATTTCGTCGTTGTTTTTTTTAACGATCGGGCGAATAAGTAAATAATACAAACGCGCTAAATTTACGATGACGCGCGCTAAAGTAATTTAATAATATATATAATAATAATAATAATGATGCACCTTACCTACGCTATTTATTCGGAGAATCGCACTCCTGACGACGATAAACGTGTTGCATAAATATTGTTAAAATAATATTTAAAATATATAATATCAAGCGTCGAGACGCTCTGCTATTATAGGGCGCGTTCCGGGAGACAACGGATAGACAGACGACATTATCATATAAAATACGTAGGTAGGTATAGGTTGCAGGGCGTATGGCAACAAATTTCTATAAAAGGGGAGGGCCAATATAATAAAAAACTTATTAAATTTGTATTGTTAGCACTAGACATAATTTTTATATTTATATGACCAGATCCAGATGCCATACCTACATAATATATATATATATACCATAATATATATATATATACCAAAATATTATACTGCATCCTACTGAAATAAATAACTTTTTAATACATTTGTATTTGTATTATTACTGCAAATTACACTCATGTTAATATGAGGTACCTTCCCACTTATAACATAATATTATTGTATTGTGTTCAAGTCCGATCTAAAACTTTCATTCTGCGATTTTTTTTATGGGAGATTTTAAAGAGCGGTCAATATTTATTTTTCTACGCAATGCCCACTTTTTGACCCCCCTCTCCGCTAACACCACTCAGTAACTATACGTAGATACCTATATTGTGGTTCCCACGCCTAATAACGAAAGATTGTTTTATTAATAGCAGTGTTTTTTTTATTGTGTCAGTGTGGTTTTTATTATTTTTTACCGTGTCGCTTGCGTAGGCAGAGGCCGTCTAGCAAAGCCCTTAAAACATTGTACGTAGACACCATACTAATTTTATTTATTAGAACGATACATTCCCAATAATTAATAATCTACAGCGGTTTGAACTCAAGTAAACATTTAAAAAAGTATAACAAAACGTAAAAATATATTACAATAGAGACAAAATACCAAATAACGTATAATATAAAATATTGAAGCGAGGAAAATTAAACTTCAAAATAAGATACTAGTTATAATAATAAGGTGCATAACAAATGGAATATAATTCAGAAACAAGGGGAATTCCTGAATGGTATGATATAATTTATATGAGAGAAGAAAGGAGGATAAATCGATGGAAACAGATTAATTTTTGGAGAAAACAAATGTTGAGAGTATGTCGACTATCTACTATGAATTACCCAATTAAGCTTTAGAAGAACCGGACCGAAACATAATCGTGAGGCCGGGCAGTGGATATTTAAGTAAAAATTTAAGTTAGACAACATTTACACTTACCTCTCCCTAGACCCTTTTTATTCTTTTTTCAATGCATATTAATTATTTTTGTTTACATAATATATTAAGACGTTATCTGCAATATCTATTTTAATGTGAGTATTGAATATCCCCCCTGCCCCCCCCCCAAAAAAAATGGTTCACAGCTACTCCACTGTACGGCGATCAAGCAGTCGTAGTATACAAATGTGTGGAGAAACGAATAAATGATCTCCCACATTAACAACACATGGAACTCTCATTGACGAAATCTGAAATTCTGAACATATCAAACTCGACAAAATGATAAACAATATCAACTTATTGCAAAATCCCGAACCTAATAGAAGAGGAGAAACCATAATTATTAGCAGTCTCTAAATTTCAGGAGTCAGGACGTACTCACCTAACGCACAGTGTCCTGATAAATCAAAACGAACCTCTACAAATTGTGTGTCACGTGTGGCATTCTACTAACGGTCAACCACGTTCATCGTCACCAAATTTCAAAAATTCCGACAAAACGTTCCCACAAAGGTGTCACGGTGTTAAACTCGTTTAACAATTTGAATTATTTTCTTATAAACATTATTGTATAGTTTGGTAACAGAATTCAACATCAACGAGGGAATCGATTTATTATTCGTCTGACCTCCAAAACATCCTTTTTTAAACGGGGACCTACATACAGTGCCGTGTGGTTAGGATGAATTCGGGAAACAATTCAGCACCACTATAATAGTGTCTATACCAGATCGTCAAAACCCATTGCCTTTCGACTGTGCGATGATTATTATTAAAACTAACGAAAGTGATTTGTTTTTAACGCTTTGCCGAGACGCATCGCAGACGCGTGTCAAACGCCGCCGCCGTCGGACACTTGTCGAGCTCATAAATTCACGTCATCTCCGGAAGACGACCGCCGAGATTGCGCACAATAATCATAATAATAACATACCTATATGATACACATGCGGCTGCAACTCCCACACCATCACACGATTTTCACCGCGCATTATAAAAATACGTGTGTGTGAGTAATTTACTTACGTGCATGTATGCAGGTAGCCTCTTGAGACTCGAAAATTAACGAATAAAATAATGTATAATTGGAATATAGGTATTATATTATATATTATGTAGCTGGTAAGCGCGATAACTCGTATAAGGGCGGAGGTCCGCGCGTGCGGGTCGGGCGGGAGGGTTTTGAAGTTTCGAGTGTGCTGCAGTGTGTGAGTGTGTGGGGGGAGGGGTCCCGTCATTACTGTTATATTATTATTTTCCACTAATTAAACTACGTGATTAATACAGTTTTTTTTTTTTTAATCAGTCACCATCCCCCATACACCGCCAGGTAGGTCGACGTGGTGCAGTTGGGTCGGATGTGATGTACAGGTATAGGTTGTTGCCACAATAATATGTGAGGTGCCGCCGTATATATTAAAACAATAATTAAAATAATATGTACACTCACACACTACAATATAATATTTGGAAATATTATATTATTATTATTATTACATCACATACGTGTGCGTATTATACGTCACACAGGTGTAACGCAATTTATCCGATTTGTTCTTGTACAAAATATATCATTATTATCATAATACAGGATATAATTTTATCATTGTCGCTGTTGCTATTATTTGTATCATTATTTCTCCGAGTACCTACGAACGAGACACGTGAGCTACGCGTTATCGGCGCATATTGTGTTTATACGAAATGATCCATTATTTAAACGGTGTTAGGTATTATAATTTATAGGTGTATGGACTAATTTTTCGAGCTACTTTTTTGTTTCAGGCTATACGACTCAGCTGACTCCAAAGTACTGTTAGGTTAGGACGGTTAAGTTTATGATTATGAGTACACTATTAGATGCAATTTTTAAGATAAACAAAAGTTATGAATACTGTTAAACATCAGCAATTCAACATTTAGTAGGTCAGATTATAAATACAGCCAGTTATAAGTGTAAAGTTGAGATAGATAATATACCTTTAATCACAACAATAGGGACATCGAATTCAAAACATTTGCCCAAGTTTTTTTATAGATGGAACATATCTATAAGTAAATATTTGAAGTTTTTTAAAAATATTTCTATTTTTAAATGACACATTTTTCTTTTTTTTTTTGACAATCCGGAAATAGTGCAATAGTGCAAAATATTGTATTACATTCGTGCAATAGATGATTTCAATATGAGAATTACTGTATTTTTTTGATTACATTTACTGTCAGTAAGCAGCATACTATCAGTGTAAAGTGCTCGCTCGTCTAAGAAAATGAAAATTCGGGTTAAAAATTTTAACACAAGTCGATGCGTTGCTGTGCAAATAGTTGGACGACCCCCACACTCATCCCATCATAGCTTATCACACTCGTCCGAATCATGACAATCGTTTCACATATCGAGTTGTTTGGAAAAAACAAAATCATCAACTCTGCGAATCGCCACGGAAAAATAGCCAAAAAAAAAAAATCACTGACAGTATATATATATACATATATATACAAATATCCGACATTGCGATAATATTATGATTACATAATAACATAATATCGTACCATTAACTTGCCTAATATATGTATTAATAATAATAATAATAATAATACTGGTCGTCGTCGGAGGTTTGGAGTCGGCGGCGCGCGCGGGCAGAGCATAAGGTTCAAAGTGCGGGCACGGAATTAATTAAAACCGGGAGAGAGACGGAGACTAGCAGACGGAGAAAAACAAAATGAATAAAAAACGAAATAATAATAATAATATTGTTTCAGCCTCGCGGCTCGTCAGCGATGTATGTACGACGTACACCTATGTACATGAATGGGCCGTGGGAATGCTCCGACGAGGGTGCGGTGCCGTGTGTGAGCAAGCACTGTCCGCGAGTCGTAGTGTAGCTCGTATAATATAATATTATATATTATACCGGGTGATCCACTTAACGCGTATTACCGATACGAAAACTGTTTAGATTTTCGAGAATAATTTAGTACAAAGATTCAAGTCGTTATAGAGAACACGACGTTTCCCCACCAAAAAAGAAATTGTATTTTTACCATTTTCTATATCAATTTTTTTTGGTTTTTTTTTTTTAACGGCACCGTGCTTTTTTCATCCTCCGTTATAAAGCGGAATATGTTTTTGAAGTACTTCTAGGTACACTAAAATCGAATTTTGTATAAGCAGTCATAAGACTTGACTGCAAGTTAGAGAGTATAGAGGAGTGGAGTGCGGTACTGTAGGGGCAACCCGGGAAACGTTGGTCCATCACTCCGCTCATAAGCTGTATATTATAAGCTTCAAATATCTGTAACTAATAAACTACGTTCGTCAGACAACCGATTATCAGAAATCGAAATACTCCTAAAAATATCATACTTAGGAAATTAAAATATGTGGGTCGTCATTCAAAAGATTGTTCGACGATAAAGAATAGTGAAAGATTTAATTCTTTCACCAAAAACATTGTTGTCCAATACTACATGATGACTTTAATAAGGAGCAATAGAGATGGATTCTCCGCGATGCGTCTTGTCAAATGACGAGTGAGTTTTACGTTAAATGAATCACCCCGTAGATATATTACACATATTATTATTATTATTATAGAGGTATAAGTAATAATAAAATATATATTACAATACACTTACAGGATATTATTACTTGTGTGTGTGTGTGTGTGTGTGTGTGTGTGTGTGTGTGTGTGTGTGTGTGTGTGTGTGTATAAATGTATATATAATATAATAATAACATGTTTTAAGTCGTGTACGCCGAAATCTATAAACGGTCGAGATACGGATCATCGCCTGCTATCGCGCATTGTTTCGTAAAAAACTCATATTATAACAATCGTAATAATCGCGGCGGTCGACCTCATCCGGCGTATACAATACCTATATATAGCATACGTACATAATAATAACAATATTGTAATATAGTTTATTTATATGTATGTGTGTGTATGAGGTATACTGCAGTACCTACGACATACCTAATATCATGATATGTTATAGTAATATTTAATAATATCGTCATAATAATACACGCCATGGTGACCTCCGCGGTTTAGGGGTCGCGCGCGCGGAGTAGGACGCATTTAATATCAATACCTCTATACGGAGTTCGTGAAGGATAATATGTTACGTACATTGTAATATTGTATGCACACTTGCACCGACGTATAATATTCATAATAATATCATAATATTGTTTACCCTAACCCGCCCGCTGCCGATGTAGGCGATATCATAATATAACATTGTGTTGTTTTCACGACGAAATCAATATACTAATACGATAATATAAATACGTACAATAACGATCATTATTCGGTGATACGAACTTACAATATGTAATATCGAGGAAAACTGTGGGATCATCCGGTCGATTTTCATTGTTCAAGAAACAATATAATGTTATCGTGATATTACCTACATATTATGTAGGTTTTTATACACGGGGAAACCGATCTGCAAAGTACGCGAAAGTCAGAAATCTATTTTGTTGTGATTATCTTATTATTATTATAATATAATACATCAATTTATTTCGTGTAATGATTCTTACTCAAAATCGACTAAAAAACATTTGATTGAAATTTGTGTTAATAATTTGTTATTTTAAACTAATCTAGATTTCGTTATTTAAATGAATATTTTAAATTACGTTACATCCACTGACTAAATAATATTCTTTTACGGCCACATGGCACGTACATAGATATAATTAATATCTATCAAAAATTAGTAATTGAGCAGCCGACGACAAGAGTGATGTCATAATTTTGCGTTATTTTCAAGAATATTATATAGGCGAACGATGATGAGCGCAACTCGGTCGTAAGCTGTAAATCAAGGAAAATGGGGTGTGATTAATCTGTCGATTTCATTGGTGCAGGTTGATATTGTGCTACTACAGTGCCGTAATTAGGGAAGTGCACGGCGATGCACTTGCACCCCCTGGTTTTATGAGGTAAGTTTGAAGTATGTTTAAGCTGAACTTTAATCCTATAAAAATACAATACTACAATTTCAATATTTCATTTATTTTATGCCTTTTTTTTTTGATAAAATTTGATGAGTACAATACTGAACAAAATATAATAAAATGACATTATGTAATAATTGTGTCTTATACCTCATATCAAAACAGTGTCGTTATATTATCATCATAGACTGCATAGACTACATTTCAACAAAATTCAATTTTTATTTGCTATAAAATATATTGTATTTTTATGCGCACAACCACATGCAGACATGAAGTATTTGAAATAAACAGATTTTGATATTAATTGTGTGTGCAATCAAATATAAAAGAATAACAAATAATAGCGATTGGCTTCCAGTACGACTTTAATTTGTCTTCAATGATTATTAGACTAATGAAAGTAATGCACCTTCTGAAATCTAATGGAATTACTCCAACGATAGAATATAATATCATAATATACATACACATTATTAATACGTTACATATTATAAGTAGGTATTAACACGTAAGCCGCGATCTGCAAGGTAGGTATACGCGAAAGTCTCCCTCCCTCTTATAATATGCGCGTGACTGCAGCAACCGAATGAAATCTAATTTGTTGTGATCATATTACCATCATCGTAATATTATAATATTTTTGTACCTACCTACCCATTCGTTACGTCGTGATTTTTCGATCGTTTTCGAAACAGGCGTCTCGAAACTCTCTTCGCTGCAGCATGGTAATATCAGCCAGTAATTAGTGGTGTAACCTATGGTGTCCGGATTCATCATGACACGCGCGTGCACACATTATAATATCATGTACGAAGTAAGTTATCCGTCGGATGATCCGGATATACTGGTGTCGTAGGGGTTAATCATTTTATGTGACCCCACGAAAATGTTTTGAATTTTGATTTTCGTAATTGCCCATAATGATATTGTATACCATATAGGTATATTATAGATACTTGATTATGCTGTTATAATACGCTTCAAATGTACCACTATATTATAATATTATAATAGTGATGCCTCGAAATATTAATCAGTATGAGCCCTTTTTAATTTTGTGTCTATGCGTTACATGTTCGCTGCTGCAGTTATAGTAATTACGTATAACCTGGAAATCTGAGTTTCCAAATCAAGACGATTTGGCACACGCGGATTTCACATTTTCTGAATACGACCACTGTGGTATATCGTCATCACCACTGTTATTTTATATTGACATTCCTGCTGCAAATGGTGTAATGAAAGTAAAATGCGCACCTATAATATTATACTCAAAATACAGCGAGGGGGGAAGCCAGCCTGCAGTTACTGCAATATAATTAGGTATATATGTGCAGTTGATGATTTTATAATAAGGTTATTGTAGAGACGCTAAATAAATAATTATAATAACAATGATGTGTATAAATGTATAATACCTATAATGCGTTGTCAGTCAGCTGCTTAAATTTCTCATAAAATCCAACAGTTAATTATTTTAACAAAGCGACCACGTCCATTCGGTTGGGGAAAAGGCGTTTTTGAATTTACTTATATAATATATAGTTTCGGCTATTTGGATGACATACTCCAATACGTATTTGCCATGTCGTTTGCCTGCTTATTAGCATAGAAAGGTACATCATATTCTCAATACATTCATAATTGAGTACCTATACTCTTTCCTTTCGTCCATTCTACCATATTAAGTTTTTGCATTTCTTCTATAGTTTCTTAAGTTTCTACTCTCGACGGGTTATATGTTTTCCGTGATTGATAAATATAATATTATGTTTTTTACTTGAGGTAGGTTTTTGTTGCTCAATAAGTCACCCTTTTCCAGGAAATAAAATGAATTTTAACATATTGTAATAGTTTTATTATTATTTTTTTTTTTTGCTCTCTAAATGAATAAAATAGGTAATATCCGATAGTCACAATAAACATAAATCGAAGTTCGGTGATTAGGAAGCCGATTACAAACTGATCTAGTAATATTCTTATACTTGAGGCCACGGCCGCTCCCAGCTCGTATTTCTAAAAAATTGTGTATTATTAAAAACAAAATTACAAAAAAAAAACACATTATAATATCGAATGTTTTCTAACATATATGACTTAGCGCCCCCCTCTCCCCAACCAAGTCTCTGGAGCCACACTTAGTTAGACCTTGGAATAATTAAAATATACAGTTTAAAAAAAATTAAATCAAGTGACCACTGCACCACTTTATTTTAAGTCTGCCGCTAATATTTTTGGAAATAGCCAATAAGAATAGTGAAGTAGAGTACCTATATCCTGTATGTAGCTTGTATACATGCATAAGCTATTTATTATGAGTGGACTGTAATGGTTTTCTAATACTCCCAACAAAATTGTCTATAAAATATAGTAGGTATAGTTAGATAATAATATGGAAAAAGTATATTTTACAATATAATCAATTTATTTTGTACTCAAAACGAACTAAAAAATATTTAATTTGAAATTGTATTAATATATATGTGTGTGCGTCTAATTCATTATAAATTATAATCATGGGTATTATATCTATATTTCATTCTTTACATTAAAATTTTAAATTACGTTACATTCACTGACTGATATTTTAGTCACATAGAAATAATTAATACGGGTATACCTACTTATATAGTGAATTAGTGACTGATATTTTCGACATCACAATACGCCCACCGCAACACCACAGTACAGCAAGCTTACCACTATTAATAATTACGATTTTTTTTTGTCTGCTTCTATTTGGACTGGATCAAATTTGTTTCAGAAACCTATAATCACGCCACTTCACCACAGCATACGTCATCGCACATATTCTATTCTTAGCTAGAAAATACAGGTAAATCTATGAAAAAACTATTCTATTGATTTTGACAAAAAGCCCAGATATCAGAAAAGTTTAAAATATACACCAAGTGCTAAATCTAATCTACAACTTTCGATTGTCAGTTAATTTCCATTTAAATACACCCTCCTGATGAAAATAATGACCTAAAATCTAGGTTATAAGCCGGGTGGGCAATATTATAAACTCGGTCCAAGGGAAAACAATTTTTTAAAAAGTCCATGTAACTATATAGCGACAGTGCGACACTATAGTAAACTCGGTTTTTCTCAGGTTAAACGTGCTCTGATCTTCTCATATCTAATTAATATTTATGTCTTTAAATATTGTTAAGAAACCATTATCCAGAGGACACCAGTCTGCACTAGTTAGGCGAGGTAATTCTCATTATCTTCAAAAAATGATGTACATTGAATGATTTAGTTTTATTTTTATATATTATTGATAACTATTCAAATCCATTATAACATAAACTACAGACTACAACTATACAATTAAACAAATTTAAATGTATACAATTAATTTATTAATGTAAACTGCAGTTATTTGCGTATTTGACGTATTCATTTACTGAATATATTTCTTTATTTTTACACTTTTGAAACCTGATTTCTAAAAATTGTTTTTTATTTTTGGAATTTTTAAATTTAAATCTTTCATTTAGACTGCTTATGTTTATAGGTACTGTATATAGGTTGGTATTGCTACTAATAATATTTGGTTATGACTGAGGATATACCTATTATAATTTGGGGAAGTTTAACTACAACTAGAAATCAAATGTGAAGCGTAGTCATCGCTTCGCCGATAGCCGATAGGTATATACAAATGGTCCAACGAGAAAATTATCAATACCTACCTACCATTGTGGTTCTATAATAATAATTATTGTTTCTCAGTAGGTTTAGTCCATCACTATATCATAATATGGATAACCGAAACCGTTTTCAGCGGACAGATAATGTTATTTGTCATATTATGTATCGTTATCCTATCGCAAAGCTGCAGCGAATAAAGCAACTATATACCTACCTATGGCTACGGTTTAATTTTTATCCCATGAAGTGGTTTTTACCGTTATTTTTGAGATTTTTACACGTCGTTTCGTAATTTTTATGAAATATACCCATTATAATAATATCATGACGTATAGGCACATCAATTCGAACCCATTTGATTACAGCGGCCTGACAACGAGTGGTAGTATATGCTTTGCAGAATAAATAACAATAATTTATGTATTCTACGACGGCCCCGGCGAAACTGTTTTTAATTTAAACGTAGTTGGCCATCTGGACAGTGAACATTAATTTTCTAAAATTGTGATTTTTCTAACGTAAAAAATAAACGCTTCGTGATAAATATCCCAGTGATTTATCTTTATCATTTTTAAAATTTTTTTTTTGTCGTCAAATCCGGTAATCGCAGACCGTGTAAAATTCAATATATTATATTATGATATTATGATATACTGCATCGGTTTTAACAATTATGTACGCCAACCGTAAATTGTTTTCGACGACGCCGAGTCCTTAAACGGGACGAGACACTATTACAAGCTAAAAAGAATACAACTAGACGAGTACATGGAGCCATGGAGGTGTTATTTAGTGGCGCCGAGGCAAGTAAAAAAAAGGTTCAAAGCTCGAACCAACCACCCAACTCATCATTTCAAAACTGAAAACCAACCACGTATAAGGCCGCTCTAGGAACGACACACATTTTGTTAAACAAATGCATATTTTATTTTATTTCTTTACTACTAGGTATCTATTTCAATCATAGTCAATATTCAGTGTTCACCGAAGTTTTGATTGCATGTTTTCATACATTTATACAATCGATCGCCGATCATAATCGTGCAGCAGAAACCAGAAGGGCGCAGAAGGTTCATGCACTGAATCAGCAAAATGTTTTCGGTGAATTTATTGGCCTGTGGTGGTGCAAGTTATAGCCGCTTATATAGTTACAATCAGGACAATTTATTATTAGTAGTAAAAGTAGACGAATTAATAGAACTGAATCAATTTTTTCATTTTATTACTTTATAGCTTTGTGAAATGTACAATGTTCCTTGTTTACAACAAAATAATTACGAATTATATTTTGCCACTACAGTAACAAATAACAATAGTCAATACACAGCATATACCTGTAATGGGTATATTAATGGTATATAATTAACAATATTGGATGGTCAAAATTTGTTGGGTGGCTTGTAAAAAAGTGAATTGTTTTATTTTGTATATTCAATTTAAGTTTGCGCACACTTACGATGTTGATCATCCTCTGTATTACGCGGGATAATATTTTAATATATATACTACAAGGTGCAACGTACCTGTAAATAAATAAAGATATGTAATAAATTTAGATATGTCATGTACATATATTACAGGATAATTCATCAAACAAGGTCCGCGCTTACATTTATATTAATCCTTTGATTATATTATATGCGTTCATTTGAATTATTCAGGTTTTAGAATAATTTTTCATAATATTATTTCTTGCATACTTTAATTTGTTTTACCACTGAAAGAACGTTTTGTTCCAATATAAAATTATTTTTCTCATTAATTGAAAACCATTCTTCTTTACTGCACCCAATAATATTGGAATATAATATTTTTTATTGGCTGTTGACTTTTAAAAATAATGTTGATGAATAAAAATCGAACGGGTGCGATTTCTAATTAAACTGTAATATTACGTGCTCACATAATACACATACACCTATATCTAATATTAAACGACATAATAAGTAGATTAAGCTAGGTTAGGTTAGGGACCTTTATTAGGGTGGGAATAACGATAACTATTACAGCCAGGGGCGCCATTTGGGGGGGGGGGGNTAAAAATAGTAAATAGTTAATACATACGTAATTCTAAATTTTTTTTTTAAATTTCCAATATCCGAACTTTTGCGTATCCGAACTAGGTGCGGTCCCAATTAGTTCGGATAATCGAGGTTCTACTGTACTCGTTTAGTTAAGGGTTTTGCATAGTTCACCCCACTGAAAATGATAGCCGGTATTTATGGCCGCATAGGTCATAATAATACATACATATTATCAAATATAAAGACCAGAAGTTAAATGTAATAACATTCGAGTCCCAGGGGCGCCATTTTGGGGGGTGCAAGGTGTGCACTTGCACACCCTGTAATTTTGATGTCTACTATTGGCCTGGCCTAGGCATCATTTATACTATGGCCTTCAATTTGCCAATCTTTAATTGTGTATGCACCGCTATTCACGTCTAATCATAAGTAATATTTTAATATTATTGGGTCCTTTAATTAGATATAATTTATATTATTATTCTATTAATATTTTTCGATCTCGCTCGCGCCCACGACAATCTCTTCAACACTAAACATATGTACATACACACTCTGTACATACGTATTTACATGGGTATTACTGTATTAGGTAGGTATTTAATCTAAAAATATTATTTGAGGACAATTATTAAAATGGGTAATCGAATTACATGGGTACAAAATATTATTATAATATCACCATCGTGCAGTGGTATTAGGTAATATAGATACCTACTAATATAATAAAATATATATAGTAGCGGTGAACCGGTTTCACTGGCGCGCGTGCGAAGTTTTTGAGACAATTTTTTTTTAACTCTACCCATACGATTCGCAAATCTCTCTGCCACTATCTAGCGAAAAGTGAAAAAAATATATTAGTACATCCATTAGCGACGCGTGCAACACATCGGCACCCACAATAGTATACATTATTATATAATATTTTATATTTAGTAATTATTATAGTATAATATGACATCATAACAGCGACTCGGACGTGTGGCGTAAATTTTAATGATAAAATACAAAATAAAAATCGTATTAATAATATAATTATATTACATTATAATGTACGCGGGCGCCTATACCGGCGATGATCAGTGTTTATACATATTATATTATTATTATTTTAAAGCGATACGATTATAATATTATACACGTTCTCAAAAATTATACACCTATATGTGTAAAACTGTAAAAGATATATTATTATAATAACTGCAGTCGACGAGACGATATCGTTTGCAATATATCACGCGCGGGCGCCCCTTTTCGACCGGACCGGTAACATTATTATAAACACAGGTACCGGCTGGCCGGGGACCTACCTACATATTTTTTAATAATAATATTAAAATATTGTTGCTAATACGAGCCGCCGTGCATATTATCATCGTCATTATGTTATAAGCATCGTCGTCATCACTGTCGTCGTCTGATTTTAATTTTAATTTAATTTTAATATATACTATAATATATAATTAACGATAATGACGCGCCGCCACCCGCTGACATTCACGCAGCGCGTGCATTATAATATAGGCATAGGTACCGTTTAAGTATAATATTAATACATATATGTACATGTATATGTTATATACTCGGGTGTACATACACTATGTATAGGTAATATGGTACGCGTATATCATATAGGTAGGTACCATGTATGATGTATCTACAAAAGAACAAGACGTCTTGACCGACTGCAGATTCGCGTAGTCGCAACGTATATACAGCCAAAAATAAGATAGCTATAGAGACTTGTATGTTTATGGTACCCACGTCATATCCGTATTACCATTTGGAAGTGCACGGTAATTGAAATTTTTTGAAATTTTGATTTTAAGGAGCAAAAATGCACATGCGGCAAATCGTAGATTTATACAGTGATAACATTTTAACCTTGATAAAAAATTAAAAAATTAATATTTTTTGTTCAGGTATATAACATGATATTGTAAGGTTGCCATAAAATTAAAAAAAAATAGATATTAATTATTTTGATAAGATTCAATTTTACAACTGTATTTTATATATTCGGTCAAAACCATCCGAATTATTGAGTCGAAAAATCTGTGTTGCTTGCATTTACCGGAGTGCCTAATAGAGACAAGGTAGATTCAGGCAAGGCGCTAGAATATTTTTCTTTGGAGTGCTGGGGTCTGGAGCAGATACTTTTTGACTTTTAAACATTGGCTAGGGTTTATTAAAGAACTTCTGTGTTTACTCAAATAAATAATTTAATTTAATGTATCATTAATAAAATTGCTTTAAATTTTTTAAATACTCGTTCATTGTATAATGGTGTTCTAAGTTATGTCAATATGATATGTATGCACTTTTCAGTATCTAATTAACGTTTTAAAAATACTTCTTATATAATAAAGTGATGGACAATAACAATAGTACAACATTTACATATTATATTGATGTCTGATATACCGTGTCACCGCATTGTATTGAATAGATAGGTACCTATGTAGGAGCCGGGAAAACTAAATAACATCACTACAATATCAGGTAGACTGGTACCGCAATAAAAGTCAAAGATAAGACGTCACTAACCACCAGTACGTTTGGCGCAGACTCTGGCGGAGCAGTGACACATAAATAGGTTACTCTATGGTCTAGTACAGCGTTTCCCAAACTGTGGTCCGCGGACCCCTAGGGGTCCGCACGTATACCGGAGGGGGTCCGCGAACGTAAATTAAAAATTTACAAAGTATACCTATCCATAAAACGAAAATAATGATGCAATATTCGTATTACATGGGAAATACTGTTGATAATAAATACATTGTTGAAATAGTTATCGTTGAAAAGCAATTAAGATTAGTTACTAAATATGCAAATCTTTTCAATAATTTTGAATGGCTCTGTACAGTGGCCTATTTGGCTGATATTTTTAATTCTCTGAACTCATTAAATATTAGTTTACAAGGGAAAGAAGACAATATTTTTCACACGGAGGATAACATTGAAGCTATGTTAAAAAAACTTGAGTTATGGAGAAAACGTGCCCTTCAAAACAATTTTAACCACTTTCCAACTCTTTATGCATTTATAGAATCATCCGATGAAGTTTTTCCTCAGGACACAAAAGATATAATTATTGAACACCTCCAAATTTTGAAACATTCATTTCGAAAATATTTTCCAGTTCCTGACAAAAATAAAAATTGGGTAGTAGACCCTTTTAATGCAGATGTCCCTGATATAACTGGTTTAACAACAACACAAGAAAATCAATTAATCGAAATATCCAGTAATTCTAATTTAAAAAGGGTTTTCAAAGAATCTTCTTTGTCTTCTTTTTGGTTGAGTATAAGACAAGACTATCCAGAAATATCGGACTCAGCACTAAGGCCATTGATGCTTTTTTCAACAACTTATCTCTGTGAAAAAGGATTTTCAGCTTATGTGTACACTAAAAATAAATATAGAAATCGATTAAATATAGAATCAGATTTACGTATTCAACTTTCTAATATAGATCCTAAAATACCAGATTTAGTATTAAAGAAACAACACCATCCATCACATTAAACGCATTAATTATTTATTATAAAAATAATATATCTATTTATCCATTTTTTTTTATTAATTCAATTTTTCATTATAAACATATGTGTATTTAATTTTAAAAATAAAGCAAACAATTTAGTATTATTATTTATTATTGCTTTAATTTAAATTTTTATTTAGGGGTCCGCGATCTTTTTTATTTTCTCTAAGAGGGTCCGGCAGAGAAAAAGTTTGGGAAACGCTGGTCTAGTAGACATTGATTTGGTGGCCCGGCGGTTTAGGCGATCCCGCTTTGACTTTTGAGGGAGTGAATGATGTTATATTTTGCAAAAGTCGACTCTGAAGGTTTTGCTCATAAATATAAGATGATTACTTCGTATTATATCTATGGTCTGGTCTTGGTCTAGATATCTGTCATAATATTAAATAATTATTGGATATTTTTTTTGTATCTGAAATATAATCTGATCTTATAGTACATTTAACTTACTTAATTAATAATTATATTTTAAACTGTATACTATTGTATTACTATTATGGAAATCATTCATTTTAATATTATGGGTACTATTAAACATAATATAATAATAACAATAGTTATACTAGTACCTATAGTAGTGTTACATGTTGAATGAATAAATGTTTAGTGTTTACCTATTTTATAATATGGTTAGTTATTAGTAAGATATTAAAAATTACATTGTACTTAGTTTCCCACAAGATCATAAGTCAGAAGTATTTATAATTGATTAATGTTTTGTTCAAATAATGAATTTGGTAGTTCATATTTATTGTTGAAAGATATTTAGATACAAACTAATAGGTACCGTAACAGCCTGGATACAGTCCCATGGCATAATATGTTCTTTTTTTTGTATGCAATGTTAATTTTTATGTTTTTGACTATCCCGCTAATTTAATATTTTAGATTCTGATTGGAACGATAAATGTAGGTGTTGATTTTACTATGATGTTTTTTATATGCCATCACTCATCACCTTTTAGCACAGTAAAAATGCTTCAATGGAGGTTATAACTAGTTTTAATATAATCAAATAATATCCAAAATCCAGATCATAATAAACATCCAACTGCAAACTATTTATAAATCCTCTTTAACAAATAATACCACTTTAAAAACTTAATTAAATCATCATTAAGACAACAAATCTTCATCCGTTCATCTTTAAATTATTTTAATAAAATCTGTAATTTTTGTTAATCACTACACATTAATTAAATATAATTGTAAAAAAGGTGAAACAGTGGGTACATCACATCTTTGCTGTACTGTAGTTGTCAAGTAAGTCACTGTATTGGATAAATTACACATAGATATCATTAATTATAGTTAAGACTTATATTAATTAAATCACTTTAGCTAGTGTGCTATTAGTAGGAATTGGATAAATGATTCATACTTGACAAAATGTTTGGTTAACCAAAAATTATATAATAAATTGTAGGCTTATTACAAAATATATAAAACATAAATTAACCTTCAATATTCTTTTGATTGAATTAATATCGTAACATTGTTTATTAATTATAATATTATAAATTTAAATATACTGATTCAGGGATTGTTTGTAGTTCTATATCTCTATTATTAGTGTATTCTAAAACCATGTAATATGATTTTAAAAATTTTAAAGAGAATTTGAATGTTGGCCTTTTTTTGGGCTCGACATGCCAACATTTTTTCATCAAATTATACCTGAAATAAAACAAATATCATTAATTAAAAAATAAATCATTAATAGAATAATTTTTATTGAATATTTACAAAGTTATTGGACAGTTTATTGGTTTTTCAAGCCTTCCACCGTGTTGAACATAATGCATAGCCTTTATATTAGACAGCCCTGGATAAGGCTGATGACCTCGAGACATAATTTCCCATAATAAGACACCAAAAGCCCAAACGTCAGATTGACTGGTATATACACCGTCCACTAATGATTCTGGTGACATCCAACTAAGATCAAAATAAAATATAGATACACAAAATATACTTTTAGATATTGATAGTACCGAACAGGCAGTAAAGCTTCTCCTTCTTTTCGGTAATAATCATGTGCATACATTTTTCTTGCTAATCCAAAATCGCCAATTTTTATAATTTGCTCTTTAGGGTCCGCCGACGATACCAGGCAATTACGGGCCGCTAGATCTCGGTGCACAAGATGCATATCTTCGAGATAAGAACATCCTTCGGCTACATCGATACACATTCTAATATAATCAATATGACTCAATGAATGACCCTGCATAAATATAATGGGTACATGTGATTTAAAATTTTTTTTTTAGATCATGATAATAATATTTATCTTACTAGTGTTGGTCTGGTTTTCCTTAAATAACTCAATAAATCACCTTCTTTCATAAGTTCCATAATAATAAAATTAGGTTCATTATCTAAACATACTCCCAAAATTTCCAAAATATTTTTATGTTTTAGATTATTCATTAATTTAGCTTCTTTTAAAAATTCTAATAATTCACACCGAGTGGAACCTTCTTTTAAAGATTTCAAAGCAACACAATATTCAGCTTCTACCTTTATATCTTTGACTTTTCCTTCAAAAACTTCTCCAAAAGCTCCTGACCCCAATCGTTTTGTAACTGTTATTTGCTTACGTTTAATTCTTAACAATTCATTGTTATCTCTTTTTTGGGACAACAATGCTACACTTTGATAACCCATATTCTCAAACAAAAGCGGTCTCTGTGGCATATTTTTGCCTGTGAAATTATTTGAACCTGATACAATAAAATATTTTAAGGTTAATTAATTAAAAATAACATGCGTAATTTCAAACAAAATGACATACAATACTTAATTAACATTATCAAGACAAGGAAAATGATAAAAAGTCCTGATATTAGTATTATCCATGGTTCATGTGATCTTCTATATTCATACCATAAATTATGATTCTCTGCATTAAATTCATGTTTCACTTTGGACATGAACGAGTGATTTCCTAAAGTTATTTAAAATAGTAGGTATACATTAGTATTAAGTTTTAAAGTTATCAAAAAAGTATAATTATGATGTCCACTGTACAGGGTTATAACTGATTAAGTTGTTTCAAAGAAAAATAATACAAAAATATTAATAGTAAGTTATATGATACTTTACTTGTCTGTGAGGGATTTCTAGGAAATGATGTTGGTTGTTGATCGGTACAATTAGATATTATTAAATTGACTTTAAAATGATTTTCTGGATATATAGTTTGGTAGTATTTTTGATCATCAATAAAATGGTCTTCTCTCATTATTACAGAACCATTTGACCAGTAAAATAATTCATTCACGTATACTAATGTTGTTGCATCAGCAAATAACGCTGTATGTGTGTTATTTCTAATATTTATTACATATTTACTGTAATATACCAAAATGACATTAATTCAAATAATAATATTAGCAATCACTGAAAAATGTATGAATAACTACAGAAAATGATCATCTTTAGAACATCATTTTTACAAACTTACCCATCCAAAGAAACTGACATTATAGTGTTTTCCTTTCGGAATATCACTAACAAACATACATTTAAATAATCGATTACAAAAGGACCAATATCATTACGTAAAATTATTCTTGACTTATTCATATCCAAGTTTTTTAAGTTTTTACTGGTGTCTAATCGGTATAAACCTAGTTTTGTGCTCCAAAATAAAAACCTATTATCAATGAGATTAAATAATAAAAATTATCATTATACACGCTTAATAATATTTATTAAAATATCTACCCATTTAAAGGATCCACTTCTATCTGGAGTGGTTCAGAATCAAATTCACAAAATATTTCTTCTATTTTTTGCTGCTCATAATCAAATTGTTTAATACTATAAACTATAGTGTTTTTGTTTGTTGATGACATTAATATATAAAGGTGATTATTAAGCCAATCAATAGTAATGTCCATTAATATTTCCTTTTTGGTTGTTAATAAAATGCTAATCTTGTTATTTGACATTGACAATACAGAACCCGAAGAATCCAAAATATATAAAATATTTGTACGTATATTAATTGATACACCTAAGAAAAATTTTCATTTTAGTTTATAACACAAATACAAGATAAAATAATGGTTATTTATATGCATACCATTGATTGTTTGATTTGTAGAATAAACATTTATAGGTGTATCCATCAATAGATCGGTAGATCTAAATATATTATGCGTAGAAACCAATATTAAATGAACAGGTTCATAGTTAGCAGTGTCATTCTGAAATAAAACAATAAAAATATGATAAGTGAAGAAGTCACTTTTTAAAAATTAGTTTCCCAATCAGAATGAATTTAAGGAACTTTACACAATCTATGGATACCTACCAAAATAAAAATAAATTGAAGTATTTTGGAAGTGGTAATATTAAATTGAAAAATGTTATTGTGGATAATTTATTTTAACTATAAATGGAATATATTTAATAAATACAAAATATTGATAGGATAAATAATAGATATATTGTATATGAGAGTTAATTTGAAGAGAATATTGTTGAATATTGCAGTATTTTAGTTTTTAGGAAAATGTATAAATACAATTCATAAAAAGTACTGATACCTAAGTTACCTAACTAGTTATAAATAAAATATTTGATATGTACTTCTAATGCAATTGAAGCAGACACTTGTCTGTACAAATTATACATTAAAATATATTAGAACATTAAATTATTCATTAATGAACATGGGCAAAGAATAACTAAAATCATAAATTACTTTGGAATTTGTTGTATAACAAAAATTTGTAAGGTAAAATATATCAGAAATTCCAAATATTATCACAGTGACACAGTATTATAATTTATAACTGAGCACAGTGTGATATAATAGTTAATTCAAAAAGCAACATGGAAGTTTCTGTAACGCATGTAAGTTCAAGTTATAATTTATCATCGTTGAGTATGTCACTGAAATGGATGTGTTATGTTTGAATTCAATGATTATGAAACGATTCCGAAAAATAACAGTAACTAAATAATATTATTACCTTTCCATCAGCAGCCGCAAACGACCAGACCATCAAAAGAACGATTTTAAGAGCATTCATTGTAACTGCGCGATAAAAATTACTAGGACCCGACAGGTCGAGTACAGGACATCCTATTCAGAATATGAATAATTATGACCGCCACAATCTTTCCACTATCCAAACTCGATATCGCTGTTAAAATATTATCTACTATTAAAATAAACGAATAAGAAGAATATTATAATTAAACGATATTACTTGTTATTGTTATTGTCAACAATGAATTCAAAATAACGTGCGTGCGTCGCGCACTCTACGTCCACAAGCCAAAATTCAATATTGGGTATTAGTGTATTACCCAATCTATTTTAAAAATTGACCAAATTGGTAGAGACTATTGATTGGCGGGTGGGTGACGGGGAGCAGTACCGTTACGGGTAGGCTAGTGTGGGGGAAGGGAATATGGAAAGTGGGTATCTCCCCGTTCAAGCCTACGAATAGGCCTTCGTACCCGCACGCACATTATGTTTTCTCCGTCTTACTAACGCATTATGTACCAAAATGTTCGTCCACCTGTTCCAATTTCGTATTGTTCGCTATTAAAGTGAATCGAACTATTATCAAACTTATAATGTCAGAACACAATATGTGTTCTCTCTAGTTTTTAAGATATTTTAATTTTTATAATTTGTCCGTACCTATATAAAAAGCGTAAATCAGGGACGCTCATAACTCACTTCACACAAACTTCAGTACAAAATAGAGTGTACAAACACAGATAACGTTCTTACCTTCGAGTTTCATAATAATTATTATCAATTAATAGGTCGATTTACTCTAGTTTATAAGCTAACGGAGTTGAGCGTAAATTTGGTCAAGTCAATATTATTATAAGTTTGCTTGTATATTTTATATTTATTCATTGATCTATTTTGACCGCAATACACATACATTGTTTATTTATTCATATATTTACTATTTATTTACATGTGATTATCGGCAATTTCAACCGGACACGAGATGAAGAAGATTTCGGTCCGTCCGGGAAGTCGGAGTATCGCAGACATAATAATATTATGGCGTCACAATACTCGTTCAATAGCGGATCGTTCGGTCTCCACACAGGCGAGTGTACCCATAGTACCGACCCATAACCCAAACGCTGTGACGGGTCTTCCGGTCAGCAGAGAATAATCTCCACGTTTGTAGCCCACTTTCCCGCGCCGTCCGACTTTTTACGCATATAGGCGTAAAAAAAAAAAAAATAATAATATTATTATCGTTATTCGTTATTATTACAAGCACACCGGCGGGCGGTGCGTCATATTTATATGATACATACGTACGTACACGCTCACAAGTCACAGACGGTTATCGGCGTAAACGCGGCGAAATTTCCGTTTCCGGTCGTATATCACTGCGCAATATCGCGGACGAGACGGCGGCGAGTGCCACGTCCTCTTATACCTATTACGGGACCTCGAGGTCCGAGGCGGCGATAGGTCTCGCCCGCGGTCTGCCGGGTCAGCGCGCGGGTCATCGTGCAGTGTGTGTGTGTGAACGGTGCGCGATGGTCGGCGACAATATAAGACAATAATATTATAATAATAATATTGTTATTAATGGTGTACCCGTAATATGTGCACACCCACACACGAAAACAATTTAATAAAATGCCACCAAAAATGCATACATACCTATTCGGTTAGTTTGGGCTTGTTCTTTCGGCACGTACGTTACATAACGCATTAATAATAATAATATTTTACATATTATAGATATGTGTTGTATGGGTGCCTCCATTTAATATCATAATATACCCACATGGAAACGACCGTATGGAAAGCCGCGCACTGCGATTTATAATACGACGACGTTCGAATAGTAATAATATAAGAGGAGAAATTATTTCACGCCGGAATGCGGAGGTATAAATAAATAAAAATACGCGTCTGCCGTGTGCCGTTCTTATTGCTTACCCATACATCGCCGTGTACTTATGTTGATGCGACGTATACCACGTGTACCGCTCTGTGCGCAGGTGGCGGTCATCGCGTATCCGTCTGTAGTCAGAAATTCTGTGTGGGGGGGCTATTGTAAAATCATTTTTTTTAAAATAAAATATTATATTACATCAGGCTAAAATAAACTTGGTTAATATGGGGGGAAGGGTTGCTATAAACCCCTTCGCTCCCCTCTGACTACTGCACTGCCGCAGCCGCCACGGTTTCGTTTGTATTTTTACGATTGAAAAACATCGAAATTGGACGCCAAAACGGCCGGACGAATTTGTCGCCATTCGCCAGGCGCCCGCCGGACCCGGCACAGTTTCCGATACATCAGAATCGAAATTCTAAAATCTTTCTGAATATAATGTCAGGTACTGTACTGTATTTTGTTTTGGAGAGTTGTTACCCTTTTTTGACAATAAAATGGATTTTTCTTAGCACACTCTTCGATGAGACGGGTCTGCGTTACCGTGCTTTCACATTTCGTCAAATGTCGATGTGCCTAAACTAGGACCAACGCTGGCAATCGTATCATTTGTAATAATAATACGTATTGTGCTCTTGTATACTCACCATAGTCGCAAATAGGTGGATAAGCCCTCCCCCGCAAATAATATCAAACGCTTTATTTACACCTATATTGTACTCACAAGTCACAATAAACGCATTATATTATTTCGGAATGCACCGGCTTTTTTGGACCAACAGTTATTGAACTAAATACATTTGAACCTATAACCTATATATTATAATATAAATAATAGTTAATCATAATGTATTAAAAACTTTTAAGTGTAACCCTTCTAAGTTCATCTTTGAAATTTTGTTAAAAAAATAGCGTAGATCAATACTTCATTACCATAACATCCAAATATGTTTTGGAACAATATTAGTTATTTAGATCCAGTGTTGACTCACATAAATTTGAGTAAATCTATTCATTATATATACAGAATATACATACTAATTTATTATTATTTTTTTTTTACTATGAACTGTAGTCGAATACTTCGTCAAACAAAACAATTGAGAACCTTAAAGTTCCACTAAAAGATAGGGTGAAAAATATATTATGCTGTATACAATGAACTCAAGACATGAAAATCGGTTTGGCAGATTAATTATAAGGTAAAAAAAATATTTCATACAAAATTTGAAAGTATCATAGTAATACTTTTCAAAATAAGTATCTGTACCTGTACATGAATACTTTCAAACGACTGCTTGCACGGGATAAGTTACATCCCAAGTTCCCATATTATCATTATAGTATTGACAACACGATATTATAGTTATGTCTGGCATAATTCTTTCTAAATCACCCATATTTCATAATATTATTTACTTGCCTAACTAAACGATTATACCTATCAACACCATAATATGCAATACTGACCTTTTATAACTAATAAAGCTCTAATACTAAGTTAACTTAGCTTTTTTTTAAATAATTTATCAGGTAAAAATATTGTAATGTATTGGAAGTTTTTGGTTTTAATGTTTTTATGCATGAATAACTGTATAAACAGTTTTAAATAAAAATAAAGTAATATTTAAATACAAGAGTAATAAATAATAATAATACATAATTTCTATTGTTTCTTTTTAAAATAATACTTTTTATAGATGAACACAATACACAAAATACTCTTTGTGTAATCTATGTACTAATATAAGAAATCTAATAAAAAGCCATTAAGCCATTAAATTTAAACTGATCGAATTAATTTATTATTAAATTGTTGTCAACTATTAACTTCTGACTTAACGATCTCGTGTGTTCACTTAACTTTATTATTTCCATTTACTTGCCCTCCTTTAATTATTATTATTATTATTATTATTATAGCGTTAATAGGTGCTATATGGAAACATCAAACACTTAAGGCCGCTTTCGAAGGTTGTAAAAAACCATTAAAATAAATATATATATATAATATAATATGCATATCTGAAACGGTTTTTTCAAACTTTGTATTATTATTAATTATTAATTATCATCTAAACATAAAAAATACCAATCGAGCTATTTACCTGGCAGTAACTCCGTTATCTAATATTGTTTTATTTTATTTTATTTTATGTTTTCGTCGTGGGAGATCGGCGAAGGTTCCTCCTTGTTTTAATGTATCGTCGTCGTTCCCTCGCGTGTTTCTAATCAGCGCATGACTGTAGATCGATTAAACAACAACAATTTTCGAGTCTTTAAACGTTTAGATGAGTTTTTTAACCATTAAAATCTTGTTATGATCCACTGAACTCTACAGTGCCAGTGGATCGGGTTGACACACAGCCAGGTAGTTTATATTTTATATAGTTTTCGGACCAGATCTTTTACGTTGAACGAAACGCCGCGGGTTTTTGTGTATATCTATCTGTCACTCCAGCCGCACGCATACACAGGTCTTAGTACATCTTCGTAATTCGTTTTTTATGTCTCGTCCTATTTGACGTCAGTGGAGCTCTTAGGGTTTTATGGTCGAATTTTACGATGACGTGTCGTCCTTTCGTCGTGTATGTAATATATAAGTATATATATATTTTACATTATACCTTTACGTTGAAACTTATAATGTATAGGTAATAGGTATTATTATATTATATCTTTACAATAAATGTTGTGTTTTAAATTTTAATTCACTTTGGAGGACGCCACACCTGGATGAGTTGTTTCCGTCTCACAAACGATTATTTAATACAACATGAACAATTTTACGTTCACAATAATATATCTTCTTCAGTTATTCCCAAAATTAGAGTGAATTGACCTCCTATAAAATTTAAAAAAACTGAGGTTATTATAATACAGAGCATCTCGGAGGTTTTTATTGATATGGGTATTAAGAAGCAAGTTATGAAAATTTTTAAACTTTAGGTACATTTTTTGTCTATTGAAAATAAAAAAATTAAAAATATATTAAAAATAATATCAATGATATATCCTAACGAAATGCCGTAGCTAATAATCTTACCTTTTTATAATTTTACCATGAGTCATTTCACTCTAAACTTAAAAATAACATTGTAAAATGGATTATTTTTTTTATGGACCAATATGTTGTAACGGCAATAATATTAGTATGTTCCAAATGTTAAAATTTGAAGTACTACATTTTATTGTAACTTTTTTAATTTATATAAATTATAAAATGATCAGATTTCTAGGAAAAACGTGCGCTCATTTAAGAATCATATTATACGACAACAATCAAAAATACTTTATATTTTGGTTGTATTATGTGACCAAATGTCAGCGTAGAATGAATTGATAAAATTATTAATTAAGTTCAAATATGTCTCTAAAAATAAAGAATCAAAGAAATGCACCATAAAAATAAAATAAAAACTCAAAATATGCATTTATATGCAAAATAAAATGTCAAAACAAACTTTGCGAAAGCATGAAACATATTTGTTTTATACTCAGCTATCTTCGTGACTGCGCAAAACAAATATGCAAATGTTACATGTCCCCTGCCCCCAGTTATTTAATAACATATTTTCTTTTTTTTTTAAATAAATAATATTTTTTTGATATTTTGGTAAATGAAATTTAGTTATATAATTCTGGCATACTCAAAAAAATGTTAAACTTTGATGTACGCTTCTTCGCCGGGTCTCAGGATTTCGAATAATTGCTCAGGTAAGTCATTTTTTTTTCTAAATGGATTATTGTTAACGTTAAAATACCTAAGTACTTTGTCGAAACCGCGTGACGTGGAGGGGTGGCATAGCATAAATATTAGGTGGAGAAAAATTACGCCGTGAATGTAATATTCTAAGACTTAGAAAAAAAAATAACGTGATAATATAATTATTAATTTGTTATACATAGTCATCGGTCACGATAATATCAGTATAAATTAATATAGAGATCTAAACCGATCGCGCGGTGAGCGATTACACGTCGTATTATAATTATACCGCATCATTACTGAATTCGTTAAATCGAAAACTTATGTCGAAATGCTTGTCGGTACGTTACCGGCAGCGGGCTTTTATATTATTACAATGATTAATACGAATCCAACGGTAATTGCATATTATATTTTTATCATTATTATTATTATTATTATTATTATTTATTATTATGTACGGAATGAGACCCACGCCTCGACCATAGGTACCCCACCATACCCACCGCAGTGTATGTCGGTTCGGCGGAGGCGATGAGAGCGAAATAATTAGCACTTTGTCAAGCGAATCTCAATGTCTTGCAAACGATTATTTTCATCGCCGGTTCGCAAAAAACCGAACTGTAGCTGTAGCTCATTATTTATTATTATAAACAACCCGCCGAGTAAATGTACGTCCAGGTAGTTAACAGTGTTATAGTCGAGTTATATAAATTGTATACTAAATCGTACAATTTCGAATATAGATCATACACAGGGTACATTTTTAAGCGTGCTCGCTCCCATTTTTTCTTTAATATTTTTGATTCAAATTCTGATTTTTAAATTTTTATAATACCTTTGACTATATTATTTTCTAATTTCTGATATTTGTTGAACTATACTTAAAGAGTGTATAGGATGGTTTTTTTTTGATAATTTGGATGCATCTAAATCAAAATTCTAATGAGTAGTTTCTGAGTTATGTATCAAAATGTTTAAATCAAGGGTAATGATTAGGTAATCTTTAAAATTGGTTTAAAAAAAATATAATTTAAATGTAGTATTAAATGGAATTATACTTTGTTATAGTTTGAGATTGTTTTTACAAATTATTTATATTGATAGATATAAATTACTTGACCCCCATAGCTATAGTACACCACTAGACCCATCACTGTAGACTTGGTATTATCATCAGTAGGTACACTAAGTTATATAACTCAAAAGTTTCTCACTTGAATGTTGATTACATCAAAATTCTCAAAAAAATATCTGCTAAATAATTATAAGTGAAAAATGAGGATTCATTTCTATTTAAAAAAACAGATGTTTGCAATGTCACAGGATCATCCTTTAGTTGCACAAAACAACTCAAGTTTCAAAAATATGGTCTTCAAGCGTATTTAAAATTTCCAAAAATTAGAATTTTAAATATTAAAATATATCACAATATATAAAATATAGGTTTGCCAGTAATTTCCTGTGCATTTCCTGTGCGCCTTAAAAAGTCTTATGATTATATTGTGCACCCTTGCATGGAAGTAGTTCCAGCTAATACCGAGCGTTGGCGTTAATATTGGATATTGCATTCCCAAAAATACTGTTAAAGGTCATACAGTGGATTCTGCAGTACCGTCTTTGTCTCCATGTATGTTTAAACTTTTAAGGTGTATCAGTGTTTTTTTCTTTGACTAGGTATCATCCTTTTTTATATTGCTCACTCATCCACTGACAACTTCTAGAGACTTCGGTTAGGCGATTGATTACATGTGCCTATGCGGATCCTTGCTTTCTAATAGACTCTCGATATTGTGTGATGAGTTGTTGTCAATATACGCTACTCGATTAATGTTGTACATCGCATGATTCATGTAAGTAATCAAAAGGCTCACAGTACCCGTTAAATAAATATAATATTATTTTACAGCGTAGGAGGGTGTGTAAGTCGTGAATGTTGTACATATTATTATCATTTGGAAATATTATAGGTGTACGTGCGTCTGAGATCGTTTCGAATTCAAAACCAGATAGGTCGGGTTCTGATATGTTGACACATTTTACGACGCCCCCCTTGTTTCGTACGTCGGAGGAGCAGGTGCCGAATGCTTATAGGTTTTTTTCATCCACAACAAGCGGACGGAGCTGAATATTTTTGTAAAAGGTATGTTATTATTGTTATAATAATATTATATACTATTATACTGTATATTAATTATTAAGGTATTTCTGTACGTTTTGTAGGTACATTTTTTTTCGTAACGTATTCTATTTCACAACGCAACAATGCAATATGTTCTTATATAATATGATACATTATATTGTATGCCTACTTAAAACGGATTATGGAAAGTAAAAAAGGTTTATGACAATGTCTCCTAGTAGCTGTATTCAGCTGTGTACATTGTACAAATAAAGTACCTGCATAACCTGGTATTAGTACGTTTCTATGATGGAGTTAAAATGGTTTTAACAGATAAGTTATAGATACTCAAGATTTGAAAATTTAATTCAAGGTTCCTCGTAAGATGTTATGCTGGATAAAAAAAATAAGTTGAGCGTAATTTTACAAATATTTTTTATGAGCATCTGAAAAGTTGAAATGTTGATAAAAAAAAATATATTCATGCTTATAATAACGATTCCTCGTAAAAGGATGTTCTTATATTGTTTTTTTTTTTTTTTAATAGGCAATAGAATGAAAGAACAAAAGTATGACTTTGGTACACAATTATTTATCATTGAATTCGTATTTAATTCATAAGTTACCTACGCGACGAGGTATACGCTCAACGCCTATATACATAAAACCGGGTTTTTTTTTCAAAATAACAAATTTCCAAAACTATGATTCGAACCAATTAATGCTTAATGTTTTATATCGTTAAAAAAATACATAATATTCAATCTGAGTAATAGTTTTCACCAATTGACCATGGATTGAAAAATCGCCTTTAAGTTAAGAAATCTGTAGTAGACTGTCGACCATGTGGAATTGTTGACAGGCGTGCTTTCAGAAGCAAAGAGAAGCGGAACCTTACCCATTATCACACTGTCACAGTCATGAGTCATGACGAATAGTTTTATCGTAAACGGCATTTTAACCAATAATAACCTCAATAACGAACTCTTGTGGAAACTGGATAAACGTTCGAAGGAGACAAATTTTTCGACTTAGTCAAGTCCACCAACTTGGAGTCATTAGTATGTTGCAACTTGGAGGCAAATTGGCAGAGGGTTGAAAGTTGTTCTTTATGCGAACTCAACAAGGTAGTCATTTTTCTTAATTATAAGCTACTAGATATCAATGTATTATGTCTATGCTGTGTCGTATACGCCGATCACTTCGACGCACACAAAAAGAAGAAACAAATAATATTCTAAGCATCTTTTAATAAACGCTTGTGTCTGATGGTAATCGAGCCACACGATCACCACCACTAACCCCCTTTCTGTTTTTACATATTCCTGAAATATAGAAGCCCTATAGGTAATATTATTATTAAGTTTAATCTAGTTACATTATACTTATACTGACTATGCTTAAAATTATATTACTTTACCTACTACAAATGATTGTTTACTAGCTTAACCTAGTTAATATGTAGTGCTAACATTTCTAATTACTAATATTATTATATCTTTTTAACTTATACCTGTATGTATTAAACGCTTATAACAACAGCTCATAATATGCTCATATAGCTCGTAATAATAATAATTCTCATTTATTTGGATTGAATCAAAAATATATTTTTATACAAAGCCCATTTATACCAAGCATATCTTTGATGCCATTTTTATTTCAATATAGTTTTAAAGCCATATTATACCTATTATTTAATATACGGTATACACATATTATAATACAACACACCTTCATTCACGGAGCTCATCTATTTTCCGGGCAATCCTTACCACTCCTTATTCACAATCGATACTCGACAGTAACTGATAAACATACTCGTTTTCTCTGTGTTATTAAAAAAATTGTTGACTTCTAGATTTTTGTGAAAAACATTTTGGAAATATTATACACTGTAATTTGTCTATAACACTCCAATAGCATACTATGCACATTGAAATGTGCTGTTCTGGGCTTATAATTGATATAAAATGAAAATGTATATAATTAAAAATGATATTAGATAAATACAGCAATATTATTATGTGATGAATATGCGGCCATATTTGAAGTCAAAATTTTCTTTTAATAAATTTATATTTTATTATAATAATATATTAATATAAATATTACTAAACAGTAAACATCATACATTTGNTGAATATAATGTTATTTTATAGTTTTGTTTTTTTCATGTACAATTTCTAGAAAAATGTATATTGATATTTGTTTATTTAGTTTTATATGTATTTAAAATCTTAATTTAATTTAGTATAATTTCTTTTATTAATAATTATATTACATAATTTAATAACTCTCTATCTCCAACACAAGCTTTGCTTAAAGGAGATAGATAATCGAAAATATTATCTATAAAAATAATTTATGTATTTCTTTCTTTTCGATAAATAAAAAAAAAAAAAAAAAAATTGTACCACATACGAAAAGAGGGTGTTTTATTATGGGATTTAATAGAATATTTTATTTTCAAGCTCATGTATGTTGATGATATTGATTTAATTATATGTGTTAAGTGGTCAGATAATGAACTATTGCTATCTATGCTATGGTTATTTAAAGAACTGAATATTGAACTATTATTCATAAAATGAGAAAGAACTATTGTTTGAATGAATAATTTATTAATTGTTTTATTTTGGTAACTATATGATTTTAAAAATTTTTCTGCATGCATATTAATATTACGTCGTCCCTTGGATATGTAAGACCCCCAAACTACTCGTAGGTATCTCCAGCGGACAGAGAGAGCGTAGTTGGACCCTCGATAAGTGTCAACGACCGAACATTTGGCTTCACTACTAGAATACAGAAGTTATATGTAACGGCCTCTTTATATTACTCTATGCGTGATAATGTATATAATTAAAAATGATATTAGATAAATACAGCAATATTATTATGTGATGAATATGCGGCCATGTTTGAAGTCAAAATTTTCTTTTAATAAATTTATATTTTATTATAATAATATATTAATATAAATATTACTAAACAGTAAACATCATACATTTGTTATAATTTCAAGCACGCTACTTAAAAATAAATGGTGTACTTGAAAACAATTAATTTGGGTCTCAAAAATATATGCTGGCCAATTCAGCCAGCATATATATACTAACATATTAATTTATTATTATATTTTGTTACTGGACAACGGATTGCTTACGAATTTCATTGTTAGTTCTTCGAATAATTTAGAATCAGTCGTATTTTCACTAGTTTAATGAACAGACGTTACATATATTCGCTATAATATATCGTACTGTTGCATTACTATTTTCTTGTTAGTTTATTGTATTAGAATCAATTCTAATTTAATATTTGCTTCAACTTTCTGATCAGTCGATCAATTATTGTTTACATACAGTCTCATCATGGTTCATGTTTTCGTCAAGCGTTTTAACCGCAAGTTACAGGCTTTCAGTAAGTACCAATTGAACATTTAAATATAATATTTTCTGGAAATATTTGGCGATACAGCTACAGGTGCGCGAATGTCGGTCGAGTGAACGAAAGAAGACTGCTTGCAAATAATGTCCGCTTGCTAGCATATAATAGATGTATTTAGCTACGACCGTGGGCTCGCCGTGATTTAATAACACGGAAGTTTTAAACGCCACCCATTTGCACCAGCGAAGTATTGTATCCGCCGTGTGTGAACGCGGGATGTGATAAAAAAACAAGAGGCCTGGGGCCTTGGCCCTGAACCCTCCCCCCTAAAGACATCACTGCGCACCTTTAATAAGTCTCGACTCCCGCCGACGGTCTACACGCGAATAGATCTGATCACGAATATAATATCCAGCCAAAACCGTGGACTCGGGTCCTCGCCGTGAATCAGGGGGGGATGTTAGGGCACCATTTGTTTTCTTTCTCTAACCCATTTTAAACATAGAAAGTTTATGTTTAGCAGAACTAAACCCGTGTTTTTAACTTAAATTACCCCAAATTTACCTACGAATAGATTTAAGCCAAGAACATTAACCTATGCGTAGAATTGTTAACGATATTTAATGTTTTTCACAATTTGAAAGCTTGTTTTACAATCGTAATAATTTATGCATATTCGTAAATTGTATGGTAATCAAAATATCGTAATATAACGAACGTCGTAGGGACACAGGTGTTCTTCGTAACTTAAGGTTTGAAAATTGGCGAATTCGCTCCAATATTAAAAGTAACCACACTGTTTTGGGGTTGGACGTAGATTTGTTGTGTTGCGCGCGGATCAGAGAGAAAAACCGAAAGTTAGCTGACATACTCTGAATGATATGGATTAATGATAGGGTATATAAAATGTCACGATACCGACTCGTGGACCCACTAAAATGTTGCCTCCGTCTTAATATTATGTAAAAATTAATACGTATCTTTGTTTTCAGTGAACTCGTGTATTGGGACATTCATCGTGTTTTTTATACTATTGTTGGTGACACTGTACTTGGAATGTGATCGTATAGGTGAGTTTTCCCAACCCAAGGAGACGGACCTTATTAGTAGTGTACAATATTTTTACTGCCATCTTCTAGCTTTTTTTAAAACACATTATTTGATTTGCCTGAATAAATTTCCCCTTATAATTCAATATAATCACTAACTAGCAAGTTCTATCTATTGGCTTGATAATAGTTTGGCCATCCATTTCATTGGGTCCTTTCCACGCCCCAATCGTATTGTTATCATTATTTATATTATAACTTTATACTGTACCACGTTGTAGATAAAGCCAGAGTTATCCATGAACAATATCTCGACTACTGCAAGATGCATGCGACGTGCGGCCAAGAGCATGATTTAATGATGCCGACTGCAGGTGCGTTTGTTTTTTATATTATATTATTATACATTTAGGTAAGGATTAAAATTAAAATTTTTTTCAAATCGCAGAGAAACCCACGTCGTTTATGTCATTTGTAGTATGGTTGTTTCGCCTTGAAAACACTGACGTGAGTAGAGGCAGACCGACAATGTGGTGGAGCATTTTTCCATTAACTTCGGCACTCCAGCTGGAAACCGTTTATGCTTGTAAGTATTTAAAGCAATTACAGATAAGTTAAGTCAATATTAATTTAAAACAGTGAAACCTTCTCTAACAGACATCCCCCAAATAGCAATTTTTTGAAACAAACTACATACTTTCTAGGTGAAGACAAAATGTATGTAACAAATTTTCAGAGGTTTCACTGCATATAATCTAATATATACTTATTATTAATTATTATAAATTCATATTAATAATATCATAAATAAATATTAACAAAAACGACATTAAAATAATACTGTATCTATGTATAGATTATATATTATGTGGGCGCCCTCGAAATTATAATAATTAGGTAATAGTATAATTACAATATGCTATGATATATTATATTTTAACAATCTGAATTAAAGACGAACTTTAATAGTGGTAAGTACTCGATATAATTTTTAAACATAATATTATAATTAGGAAAATCATTCTATGGTGTTCATATTGGTTATTTTCCGAAACTAGGGTTTACTGCAATCATTAATTTAGGAAATGTGTCCATTTTATTCTGACGAACTCACAATGTAAATAAACATATTTTTTTAAACTTTTAATGCATAGATAATGTAAAATAAACAAGATTGAAGATCTATAAGTTAATAAGCTAAAATATATTTTAAAAATTATTTCAGTATTAAGTACATATACAGGAATTACATGTTATATAATCTTAGTAGTTACAATAATAGCACGTGATGTATATATAATATATATATATATATTTGTTTAGTCCATCAAAGCGCAGTGAAAAGATTAGAGTATGTGAGGATTGATGCCGACTACGATAATGGATACGCGGGGAGAATATTGCCTCCTGCACGTCCACTGAAATGTTGTAAGAATGACGGTAAATATTTATATCCCACTACGTATTATTTTGATAATATTGTATTTGAATATATCTATAATATTCGCATGGGCACGCGAAGTAAAAACTGCGTATTGTCTGTCGCCGACAAATTCTATATGGTCGTATTCGAACGACCAGTTATTAACACTCAATAGGTTAAAAGGAAATTTAAAAGCTTATAATTTTTTTCAGAGAGTTTGCCCCAGCTGAAAACGTTGTACAACGACATCTTCAAACGGAAACCTGGTCAGTTCGTACCGGATCGTAAAAACAGAAATTTACTTTTCAACGCTTTCTATCAATATTTCGTTCTGCAATTTTTCGACGTGAATTCCAATTTGACGGTTTGTGTAATAAAAATTACAATAATAATATTATTATTGTATATGCCGCGTGCGCGTTTAAAACGATATAATATACCGTATCTACCACTGAATAATAATAATTAAAATTAAATTTATTGAATAATAATTATATTGTCCAAACATATATAGGTAACGGCTTCGCAATTGTACGGCAGTGATGCTGTGTCGGAGAGATCGATGAGATCGTTATCCGGCGGTAAGCTCAAGACACTGGAATTTAATTCCGACCTTTATGCACCAAATCAGGTGTTCGAACTGCGCTCAAGCGTATTCTCAAAGGCTTGGAAGAAAAGCATTTCAAACGATGGTTCGTGGGTGAGTACCGGTTTTTAAAAATATTTTTTTCAGATTTAAATCGAATTTTTGTTAGTTGGTAGTAGGTACCTATGTATAGAATAGCTGCAATTATTATATTATTATTATGCGGGTCGATCATTAATTTAAGCGTTCATTATAATACTATATTAAAAACGCTTTTGAAAATATTTTTGTTTTTTAAATAATTTCAATTCATTACTGTATAAAATGTTTTGATAAAAGTTTATATCACCTACTAGTGTTTCTAATGTTTAGATAGACGGAGTTACAATACAAGCGCAGACACACAGAAAAATGTTTGTTTTACTATAATACTGCTAATTCCCTAATTTTACTATTTATACATAAACAAATTAACTGTACCTACATCTGAAATTTGATTTCATTACATCGAAGTGATCGGAAAAAATATTTTTTGTATGCTGTTGTTCATAAAAATAAATAAATTAAAAAACAATAAAGATCAAAATACATTTTATTCAAAAATGTTATTTTGTAATGCGCTTTCAATTATTGATGGACTATTTGTGAAAAATAGCTCAGCAGAACGATCGCCCGGATTTTCAAACGGGCAGATATGTTGAGCGCGAGTCCAATGCTGTTCGTGATGTCTACTATTTGGGTGCGTGAGCACAACCGAGTGTGCGACGAGTTGTCACAGAAGTCACCGGCGTGGACAGACGAAGAGCTCTACACTACGGCCAGGAATATTGTAACCGGTCAAATGATGACCATCATGATGAACGAAATCCTAAATGTGAAACTCAGACCGGAAGTTTACCACCATCGAATGGAAAGCATCCGTGGTCTTGGCACGCCTATTGAATTATATTTGACGATGGCAGTATCAAGTCTGCCAGAAAACTTGATATATAATTCAACAAGTTTGATGCACTTTAGCAACACGAGGTCAGTCTAAAACTTAATTATAAAATTTAAAAACCATTTAACTACACATTTTGACCCTTACGGATAGCATAGGTTATTATAAGCTATTTTCATGCACAGTTCCAACACGGATAAATGATTTAAGTTAAGAGCCTCAGGTTGGTGCGTTTTTAGTAAACTAAAATATGTCTTTGAGGAAAAACTCTCACGACATGTAAGATAGTCGGATTTCGTTAATTATTTTTTTTATTTAAAAGAGAACAGCTTGCTGGTCTATGTAATTTCAAATTGTATTAGTATAATTGCGAAATACTGAAAAACCCAGCTACTATCGTCACCCTTAAATATTTAGTTTAAGTATGACAAGTATATAGACGCCACCCACATCAGCTGGCTTTGGCCGTCGAACTTGAGGTCCTATGCAGTCTTATATAGGTAGCTTTTTATTCGGGGGTAGGTACTGTACCTGCACAATATTGCCACATCCATAAATTAAAAACATAAAGCGTCGTTGAACTAATGCAAAATATAGTATGTTTTTAAAGAACACGTTATGATATAATACGTTTTAAACAATAATATTATGAACTCATCAACTAGTATAACATCGAACTATAAAGGGACTCTAGGGAAAAGGGACTAGAACAGATTCCAATCTAGTTTCAGAAAAAAAAGCGACTTTAATGAGATAAACATATATTAATCACCACACGCGTATAACACGGTACGGTTTGTCTATACTTGTAGACAAGTTTTGGAAGGTGGATTACAAAACGCTATGGAATTTATGGTGAATTCCAAAATGGGTGGGGTCACAGCACACAACGATGGAGCTCCAACGGAATCAATGACAAAGGCGCTAATTACGCTGTCGAGGGAACACTGCTTACAGGGATTCAACAGCTACAGAAGGCGATTAGGGCTAAAAGCTTATAAAAGCATCGTCGAAATGACCAGAAACTCGGACACCGCCATTCCCTTGTTAGAACTCTACCAGACGGTCGAAAAAGTAGAGTTCTTGACCGGCATGCTGGCGGAAGGAACCAGTTCCCAAGTTTTATCCACGGCCGAAGTCTTGACAAATAGCTACATAATAAATGCGATATTGACGAACAACCTCACATCGTTGGACTCGTGGGTGCCATATACGTTCGGCGGAGAAGACTGTTTTAAGTTGGTGAAGACGGCCAACTTAAAATCATTGGTCTGTAGAAATATGGAGTGCGACGGACTAGACATCCAGCTATACGCAAAGTAGAAGAAAGTAGAAGATTAAATATACAATTTCTAGTACAATACTAACCTACAATACTAGAAATTGTATATTTAATCTTCTACTTCCTTCTACTTTGCGTATAGCTGGATGTCTAGTCCGTCGCACACTAGCGAGTGTAGCGTGCGTTCTACCAGCTATTTTTGGAAGTATGAAATATAAAATATAAATAATATAAAATAAAATAAAAAATATAAAATATAAAATTCATCCAAATAATATAAGTTTCCTTATTTTAGTCGTCGTTTTCATTATATATGTCTCCCGCATATCTTCTAAAAATGCAATGAACAAATCTGGTTGACTTTTTCGCCACATCTTCCAGCAATACTGATCCAAATGTGACTGAAGCATATGGATAGGTACGCCTCTCTTTTTCTTCAGTATGGATATTTTTGCATCCAACCACGATCTTTCAACACCCTGTGTGTGCGCATCTGTTAAGGGCTCAACATAATTTTCTTGATGATTAACAGTTTCATGAATGAACCCTTCTGATGTTAAATATCGGTATGAGGGCCACTCATCTGAGTGAATGACGGAACCACCTTCACATTCCCTTTTAATAATAGGTAAAAGAGTATCCTTGTCACGGCGTTCTACGTAAAAATACCTGCTTAAGACCGAAAGCCCACGGTCCATCAACCCTGGCACCATGGTTGCGGTTGTTTTCGACCTGTGCCCCCTCATCCGTATTTGCTGGTGGCTTATCTCCACCTAACATGCGACCACGGTTATATTTTCGACGACCGGCGAAGCGGGCTTCGTCTATTTGAATGGGGTTGACATATGTGCCAAGCATTTTTATTTTTTTTTTTTAATTACAGCAGTGCACACTTCACGACACAAGTTATACCAATCGGTGATCGTTTTGTTGGATCATTGATTCTAGCACTTTTGGACATTTAGAAATATGAATTGCCACTCTCGTAACATTTTCTTTGTGAGTGTTGTTACATGTATCATATGTAATTAAAAAAAAAAAATAAAAATGCTTGGCACATATGTCAACCCCATTCAAATAGACGAAGCCCGCTTCGCCGGTCGTCGAAAATATAACCGTGGTCGCATGTTAGGTGGAGATAAGCCACCAGCAAAT